>NC_092388.1:70121799-70426720 GCF_030028105.1 Mobula birostris
TGCGCGAAAACAGGGCTATATAGTGGAAGCTATGGGATATGCGCGAAAACATGGCGATACAGGGAAAAGTATGAGAGGTGCCCGAAAACACAGCGATACAGGGGATGCTATGGGATGTGCGCAAAAACACAGTGATATAGTGGAAGGTACGAGAGGTGTGCAAGAACATGGCTATATAGGGGAAATTATGAGTGGTCGCGAAAACACGGCGATATATGAGAAGTTATGAGAGGTGAGTGAAAACACAGCGATGTAGGGGAAGTGGTGAAGGTATGAGATGAGAGGTGCACGAAAACACAGCGATATAGGGGAAGGCGTGAGAGGTGCGCGACGGCACAGTGATATAGGGGACGGTATGAGATGTGCATGGAAACACGGCGATATTGGGCAAGCCATGAGAGGTGTGCGAAAATACAGCGATATAGGGGACGGTATGGGAGGTGTGCGAAAACAGGGCGACATAGGGGAAGGTATGAGAGGTGCACGAAGGCACAGCGATATAGGGGATGTTATGGCAGTTGCGCTAATACACAGCGATATATGGGACGTTAAGAGATGTGCATGAAAACACGGCGATATTGGGGAAGCCATGAGATGTGCGCAAAAATACGGCGATATAGGAGAAATTATGAGAGGTGCGTGAAAACACAGCGATATTGGGGAAGGTATGGGAGGTGCGCGAAAACAGGGCGATATAGAGGACGTTATGAGATGTGCATGAAAACACGGCAATTTAGGGGAAGGTAAGAGAGGTGCCTGAAAACACAGCGTTATAGGGCACGCTATGGGACGTGCGCGAAAACACGGCGATATAGGGGAAATTACGAGAGGTGCACGAAAACACGGCGATACAGGGGAATGTATCAGAGGTGCGAGAAAACACAGCGAGATAGGGGAAGTAATGAGAGGAGCGAAAACAGAGCGATCTAGGTGAAGACATGAGAGGTGCGCGAAAACACGGCGATATAGGGGAAGCTATGAGAGGCGAGCAAAAACACGGCGATATAGGGGAAGCTGTGAGAGGTGTGCAATAACACAGCGATAAATTTGATTCTATGGGATGTGCGCGAAAACACAGCGATATTAGGGAAGGTATGAGAGGTGCACAAAAGCACAGCGATATAGGAGATGTTATGAGAGTTGTGTGAAAAGACAGCGATATAGGGGAAGGTATGGAAGGTGCTCGAAAACAGGGCGATATAGGGAAAGGTATGAGACGTGTGCGAAACTCAGCAATATAAGGGATGGTATGGGAGATGCACGAAAACACAGTGATATAGGGGAAGACATGAGAGGTGCGTGAAAAGAGAGCGATATAGGGGACGCTATTGGACGTGCGCGAAAACACAGTGATATAGGGGAAGATATGAGAGGAGTGCGAGAACACGGCGATATAGGTGAAATTATGAGAGGTGCGCGAAAACACGTTGATACAGGGAACTGTATCAGAAGTGCGAGAACACAGAGCGATATTGGGGAAGTAATGAGAGGAGCGGAAACACAGCGATATAGGTGAAGAAATGAGAGGTGCGCGAAAACACGGTGATATAGGGGAAGGTATGAGGTGCGCAAAAACACAGTGATGTAGGCGAAGCCATGCGAGGTTCACGGAAAACAGGTCGATATAGGGAAAGGTATGATTGGTGCGCATGGCACAGCGATATAGGGGTTGCTATGGGAGGTGCGTGAATACACAGAGATATAGGGGACGTGATGAGATGTGCATGAAAACGCAGTGATATTAGGGAAGGTATGAGAGGTGCACAAAAACACAGCGATAAAGGAGAAGTTATGAGAGGTGTGCGAAAATACAGCGATATAGGGGAAGGTATGAAAGGTGCACGAAAACGCAGTGATATAAGGGAAGGTATAGGAGGTGCGCGAAAACAGGGCGATATAGGGAAGGTATGAGAGGTGCTTGAAGGCACAGCGATATAGGGGATGCTATGGGAGGTGCGCAAAAACACAGCGATATAGGAGACGGTATGAGATGTACATAAAAACATGGCGATATAGGGGGAGGTATGAGAGGTGCGCGTAAACACGGCGATATAGGGAAAAGTATGAGAGGTGCGCGAAAACTTGGTGTTACAGGGGAAAGCATCAGAGGTGCCAGAAAACACAGCGATGTAGTGGAAGACATGAGAGGTGCGCGAAAACAGGGCTATATAGTGGAAGCTATGGGATGTGCACGAAAACAGGGCGATATAGGGGAAGTGATGAGAGGTGAGCGAAAACACAGCGATATAGGGGAAGCAATGGGACGTGCGCGAAAACACAGTGATATAGGGGAAGGTATGAGAGGTGTGCAAGAACACGGTGATATAGGGGAAATTATGAGAGGTGTGCGAAAACACGGCGATACGGCAAAATGTATCAGAAGTGCGAGAAAACACAGCGATATAGGGGAAGTATTAAGAGGAGCGAAAACATAGCGATCTAGGTGAAGACATGAGAGGTGCGCGAAAACACGTTGATACAGGGAACTGTATCAGAAGTGCGAGAATACAGAGCGATATAGGGGAAGTAATGAGAGGAGCTGAAACACAGCGATATAGGTGAAGAAATGAGATGTGTGCGAAAAGACACCGATATAGGGGAAGGTATGGGAGGTGCGTGAATACACAGCGATATAGGGGACGTTATGAGTTGTGCAGGAAGAAGCAGCGAAATTAGGGAAGATATAAGAGGTGCACAAAAACACAGCGAATAGGAGAAGTTATGAGAGGTGCGTGAAAACACAGCGAATAGGAGAAGTTATGAGAGGTGCGTGAAAACACAGCGATATAGAGGGAGGTATGAGAGGTGCACGAAAACACAGCGATACAGGGGAAGGTATGGGAGGTGCTCGAAAACAGGGCGATATAGGGGACGGTATGAGATTTGTATGAAAACATGGCGATATAGGGGAAGCTATGACAGGTGCGCGAAAACACGACAATATAGGGGACGGTATGAGAGGTGCGCAAGGCACAGCAATATAGGGGATGCTATGGGAGGTGCGTGAATACACAGCGATATACGGGACGTTATGAGATGTGCATGAAAACGCAGCGATATTAGGGAAGGTATGAGAGGTTCACAAAAACACAACGACATAGGAGAATGAATGGGAAGTGTGCGATAACAGGGCGATATACGCGAAGGTATGAGAAATGTGCGAAGGCACAGCAATATGTGGGAGGCTATGGGAGGTGCGCGACTACACAGTGAGAAAGGGGACGTTATGAGATGTGCATAAAAACACAGCGATATGGGGGAAGTTATGAGAGGTGCGCAAAAATGCAGCAATATTGGAGAAGTTATGAGAGGTGCGTGAAAACACAGCGATATAGGGGAAGGTATGAGAGGTGTGCAAAAACAGGGCGATATAGGGGAAGGTATGAGAGGTGTGCGAGAACACAGCAATATAGAGGAAATTCTAAGAGTGCGCAAAAACATGGCAATACAGGAGAATGTATCAGAGGTGCGAGAAAGCACAGCGATATAGGGGAAGTAATGAGAGGAGCGAAAACATAGCAATCTAGGTGAAGACATGAGAGGTGCGTGAAAACACAGCGATATAGAGGAAGCTATGAAAGGTGAGCAAAAACACGGCGATATAGGGGAAGCTCTTCGAGGTGTGCAATAACACAGTAATAAAGCTGAATCTATGGGATGTGTGCGAAAAGACACCGATATAGGGGAAGGTATGGGAGGTGCGCAAGGCACAGCGATATAGGGGATGCTATGGGAGGTGCGTGAATACACAGCGATATAGGGGAAGGTATGAGAGGTGCACAATAATACAGCGATATAGGCGAAGGTATGGGAGGTGCGCGAAAACAGGGCGATATAGGGGACGTTATGAGATTTGCATGAAAACACATCAATATAGGGGAAGGTATGAGATGTGCACAAAAATACAGCGATATAGCAGAAGTTATGAGAGGTGCGCGAAAACACAGCGATATAGGGGACGCTATGGGAGGTGCGCGAAAACACAGCGATAAAGGGGACAGTACGAGATGTGCATGAATACACGGCGATATTGGGGAAGCCATGAGAGGTGCATGAAAACACAGCGATATAGGGAAAGGTATGAGAGGTGTGCAAAAACACAGCGATATCGGGGAAGTTATGGGAAGTGAGCGAAAACAGGGCGATATAGGGGAAGGTATGAGAGGTACGCGAAGGCACAGTGATATAGGGGGCTATGGGAGGTGCACGAATACACAGCTATATAGGGGACGTTATGAGATGTGCATGAAAACACGGCAATATGGGGGAAGGTATGAGAGGTGCGCAAAAATACAGCATTATAGCAGAATTTATGAGAGGTGCGTGAAAACACAGTAATATAGGGCAAGGTATGAGAAGTGCACGAAAACACAGCAATATAGGGGAAGGAATGGGAGGTGCGCGAAAACAGTGCGATATAGGGGAAGGTATGAGAGGTGCCCGAAAACACAGCGATATAGGGGAGGCTATGGGACGTGCGTGCAAACACGGCAATATAGGGGAACTTATGAGAAGTGCACGAAAACACGGCGATACAGGGGAATGTATCAGAGGTGCGAGAAAGCACAGCGATATAGGGGACGTTATGAGATGTGCATGAAAACACAGCGATATAGGGGAAGATATGGGAGGTACACGAAAAAACGGCGATATGGGAGAATGTATCAGAGGTGTGAGAAAACACAGCGATATAGGAGAAGTAATGAGATGAGCGAAAACATAGCGATCTAGGTGAAGATATGAGAGGTGCGCGAAAACACGGCGATATAGGGGAAGCTATGAGAGGTGAACAAAAACACGGCGATATAGGGGAAGCTGTGAGAGGTGTGTAATAACACAGCGATAAACTTGAATCTATGGGATGTGCGCGAAAAGACAGCGATATAGGGGAAGGTATGAGAAGTGCGCAAGGCACAGCAATATAGGAGATGCTATGGGATGTGCGTGAATACAAAGCGATATAGGGGACGTTATGAGATGTGCATTAAAATGCAGCGATATTAAGGAAGAAATAAGAGGTGCAGAAAACAAGGGCGATATAGGAGAAGTTATGAGAGGTGTGTGAAAACACAACGATATAGGGGAATGTATGAGAGATGCACGAAAACACAGCGATATAGGGGAAGGTCTGGGAGGTGCGCGAAAACACAGCGATATAGGGGATGCTATGGGATGTGCGTGAAAACACAGTGATATAGGAGACGGTATGAGATGTGCATGAAAACACAACGATATAGGGGAAGATATGAGAGGTACAGGAAGGCACAGCGATATAACGGATGGTATGGGATGTGCGCAAAAACACAGCGATATAGGGGACGCTATGGGAGGTGCGCGAAAACACGGCGATACAGGGGAATGTATCAGAGGTGCGAGAGAACACAGCGAGATAGGGGAAGTAATGAGAGGAGCGAAAACATAGCGATCTAGGTGAAGACATGAGAGGTGCGCGAAAACACAGCGATATAGGGGAAGCTATGAAAGGTGAGCAAAAACAAGGCGATATACGGGAAGCTCTGCGAGGTGTGCAATAACACAGTGATCAAGTTGAATCTATGGGATGTGTGCGAAAAGACACCGATATAGGGGAAGGTATGGGAGGTGCGCAAGGCACAGCGATATAGGGGATGCTATGGGAGGTGCGTGAATACACAGCGATATAGGGGACGTTATGAGATGTGCAGGAAGAAGCAGCGATATTAGGGAAGATATAAGAGGTGCACAAAAACACAGCGATATAGGAGAAGTTATGAGAGGTGCGTGAAAACACAGCGATATAGAGGGAGGTATGAGAGGTGCACGAAAACACAGCGATACAGGGGAAGGTATGGGAGGTGCTCGAAAACAGGGCGATATAGGGGACGGTATGAGATTTGTATGAAAACATGGCGATATAGGGGAAGCTATGAGAGGTGCGCGAAAACACGACAATATAGGGGACGGTATGAGAGGTGCGCAAGGCACAGCGATATAGGGGATGCTATGGGATGTGCGTGAATACACAGCGATATACGGGACTTTATGAGATGTGCATGAAAACACAGCGATATTAGGGAAGGTATGAGAGGTTCACAAAAACACAGCGACATAGGAGAATGAATGGGAAGTGTGCGAAAACAGGGCGATATAGGCGAAGGTATGAGAAATGCGCGAAGGCACAGCAATATGTGGGAGGCTATGGGAGGTGCGCGACTACACAGTGATATAGGGGACGTTATGAGATGTGCATAAAAACACAGCGATATGGGGGAAGTTATGAGAGGTGCGTGAAAACACAGCGATATAAGGGAAGGTATGAGAGGTGCGCGAAGGCACAGCGATATAGGGGATGCTACGGGAGGTTGTTGAATACACAGAGATATAGGGGACGTGATGAGATGTGCATGAAAAGGCAGTGATATTAGGGAAGGTATGAGAGGTGCACAAAAACACAGCGATAAAGGAGAAGTTATGAGAGGTGTGCGAAAATACAGCGATATAGGGGAAGGTATGAAACGTGCACGAAAACGAAGTGATATAAGGGAAGGTATAGGAGGTGCGCGAAAACAGGGCGATATAGGGAAGGTATGAGAGGTGCTTGAAGTCACAGCGATATAGGGGATGCTATGGGAGGTGCGCGACTACACAGTGATATAGGGGACGTTATGAGATGTGCTTAAAAACACAGCGATATGGGGGAAGTTATGAGAGGTGCATGAAAACACAGCGATATAGGGGAAGGTATGAGAGGTGTGCGAAAATACAGCGATATAAGGGACGGTATGGGAGGTGTGCGAAAACAGGGCGACATAGGGAAGGTATGAGAGGTGCACGAAGGCACAGCGATTTTGGGGATGCTATGGCAGTTGCGCTAATACACAGCAATATATGGGACGTTAAGAGATGTGCATGAAAACGCCGCGATATTGGGGAAGCCATGAGAGGTGCGCAAAAATACGGCGACATAGGAGAAATTATGAGAGGTGCGTGAAAACACAGCGAGATAAGGGAAGGTATGAGAGGTGCACGAATACGCAGCGCTATTGGCGAAGGTATGGGAGGTGCGCGAAAACACAGCGATATAGGGGATGCTATGGGATGTGCGTGAAAACACAGTGATATAGGAGACGGTATGAGATGTGCATGAAAACACAACGATATAGGGGAAGATATGAGAGGTACAGGAAGGCACAGCGATATAACGGATGGTATGGGATGTGCGCAAAAACACAGCGATATAGGGGACGCTATGGGAGGTGCGCGAAAACACGGCGATACAGGGGAATGTATCAGAGGTGCGAGAGAACACAGCGAGATAGGGGAAGTAATGAGAGGAGCGAAAACATAGCGATCTAGGTGAAGACATGAGAGGTGCGCGAAAACACAGCGATATAGGGGAAGCTATGAAAGGTGAGCAAAAACAAGGCGATATACGGGAAGCTCTGCGAGGTGTGCAATAACACAGTGATCAAGTTGAATCTATGGGATGTGTGCGAAAAGACACCGATATAGGGGAAGGTATGGGAGGTGCGCAAGGCACAGCGATATAGGGGATGCTATGGGAGGTGCGTGAATACACAGCGATATAGGGGACGTTATGAGATGTGCAGGAAGAAGCAGCGATATTAGGGAAGATATAAGAGGTGCACAAAAACACAGCGATATAGGAGAAGTTATGAGAGGTGCGTGAAAACACAGCGATATAGAGGGAGGTATGAGAGGTGCACGAAAACACAGCGATACAGGGGAAGGTATGGGAGGTGCTCGAAAACAGGGCGATATAGGGGACGGTATGAGATTTGTATGAAAACATGGCGATATAGGGGAAGCTATGAGAGGTGCGCGAAAACACGACAATATAGGGGACGGTATGAGAGGTGCGCAAGGCACAGCGATATAGGGGATGCTATGGGATGTGCGTGAATACACAGCGATATACGGGACTTTATGAGATGTGCATGAAAACACAGCGATATTAGGGAAGGTATGAGAGGTTCACAAAAACACAGCGACATAGGAGAATGAATGGGAAGTGTGCGAAAACAGGGCGATATAGGCGAAGGTATGAGAAATGCGCGAAGGCACAGCAATATGTGGGAGGCTATGGGAGGTGCGCGACTACACAGTGATATAGGGGACGTTATGAGATGTGCATAAAAACACAGCGATATGGGGGAAGTTATGAGAGGTGCGTGAAAACACAGCGATATAAGGGAAGGTATGAGAGGTGCGCGAAGGCACAGCGATATAGGGGATGCTACGGGAGGTTGTTGAATACACAGAGATATAGGGGACGTGATGAGATGTGCATGAAAAGGCAGTGATATTAGGGAAGGTATGAGAGGTGCACAAAAACACAGCGATAAAGGAGAAGTTATGAGAGGTGTGCGAAAATACAGCGATATAGGGGAAGGTATGAAACGTGCACGAAAACGAAGTGATATAAGGGAAGGTATAGGAGGTGCGCGAAAACAGGGCGATATAGGGAAGGTATGAGAGGTGCTTGAAGTCACAGCGATATAGGGGATGCTATGGGAGGTGCGCGACTACACAGTGATATAGGGGACGTTATGAGATGTGCATAAAAACACAGCGATATGGGGGAAGTTATGAGAGGTGCATGAAAACACAGCGATATAGGGGAAGGTATGAGAGGTGTGCGAAAATACAGCGATATAAGGGACGGTATGGGAGGTGTGCGAAAACAGGGCGACATAGGGAAGGTATGAGAGGTGCACGAAGGCACAGCGATTTTGGGGATGCTATGGCAGTTGCGCTAATACACAGCGATATATGGGACGTTAAGAGATGTGCATGAAAACGCCGCGATATTGGGGAAGCCATGAGAGGTGCGCAAAAATACGGCGACATAGGAGAAATTATGAGAGGTGCGTGAAAACACAGCGAGATAAGGGAAGGTATGAGAGGTGCACGAATACGCAGCGCTATTGGCGAAGGTATGGGAGGTGCGCGAAAACAGGGCGTTATAGGGGATGTTATGAGAGGTGCTCGAAAACACCGTGATATAGGGGAAGACTTGAGAGGTGCGCAAAAACAGGGCAATATAGTGGAACCTATGGGATGTTGGCGAAACCACGGCGATACAGCGAGATGTATCAGAGGTGCGAGAAAACACAGCGATATAGGGGACGCTATGGGACATGCGCAAAAAAACAGTGATGTAGGGGAAAGTATGAGAGGTGTGCGAGAACACGGCGATATAGGGGAAATTGTAAGAGGTGTGCGAAAACACGGCGATACGGCAAAATGTATCAGATGTGCGAGAAAACACAGCGATATAGGGGAAGTATTGAGACGAGCGAAAACATAGCGACCTAGGTGAAGACATGAGAGGTGCGCGAAGACACGGCGATATAGGGGAAGCTATGAGAGGTGAGCAAAAACACGGCGATACAGGGGAACCTATGAGAGGTGAGCAATAACACAGGGATAAAGGTGAATCTATGGGATGTGCATGAAAACACAGCTATATCGGGGAAGATATGGGAGCTGCGCGAAAACAGGGCAATATAGGGGAAGGTATGAGAGGTGCACTAAAACACAGCGATACAGGGGAAGGAATGGGAGGTGTGCGAAAACAGGGCGATATAGGGGATGCTATGGGACATGCGCGAAAACACAGTGATATAGGGGAAGGTATGAGAGGTGTGCGAGAATACAGCGATATAGGGGATTCTATGGGAGGTGCGCGAATACACAGCAATATAGGGGACGTTATGAGATGTGATTGAAAACACGGCGATATAGGGGAAGGTATGAGAGGTGCGCAAAAATACAGCGATATAGGAGAAGTTATGAGAGGTGCGTGAAAACACAGCGATATAGGGGAAGGAATGAGAGGTGCACAAAAACACAGCAATATAGAGGAAGGTATGGGAGGTGCGCGAAAACACAGTGATATAGGGGAAGACATGAGAGGTGCTCGAAAACAGGGCTATATAGTGGAAGCTATGGGATATGCGCGAAAACATGGCGATACAGGGAAAAGTATGAGAGGTGCCCGAAAACACAGCGATACAGGGGATGCTATGGGATGTGCGCAAAAACACAGTGATATAGTGGAAGGTACGAGAGGTGTGCAAGAACATGGCTATATAGGGGAAATTATGAGTGGTCGCGAAAACACGGCGATATATGAGAAGTTATGAGAGGTGAGTGAAAACACAGCGATGTAGGGGAAGTGGTGAAGGTATGAGATGAGAGGTGCACGAAAACACAGCGATATAGGGGAAGGCGTGAGAGGTGCGCGACGGCACAGTGATATAGGGGACGGTATGAGATGTGCATGGAAACACGGCGATATTGGGCAAGCCATGAGAGGTGTGCGAAAATACAGCGATATAGGGGACGGTATGGGAGGTGTGCGAAAACAGGGCGACATAGGGGAAGGTATGAGAGGTGCACGAAGGCACAGCGATATAGGGGATGTTATGGCAGTTGCGCTAATACACAGCGATATATGGGACGTTAAGAGATGTGCATGAAAACACGGCGATATTGGGGAAGCCATGAGATGTGCGCAAAAATACGGCGATATAGGAGAAATTATGAGAGGTGCGTGAAAACACAGCGATATTGGGGAAGGTATGGGAGGTGCGCGAAAACAGGGCGATATAGAGGACGTTATGAGATGTGCATGAAAACACGGCAATTTAGGGGAAGGTAAGAGAGGTGCCTGAAAACACAGCGTTATAGGGCACGCTATGGGACGTGCGCGAAAACACGGCGATATAGGGGAAATTACGAGAGGTGCACGAAAACACGGCGATACAGGGGAATGTATCAGAGGTGCGAGAAAACACAGCGAGATAGGGGAAGTAATGAGAGGAGCGAAAACAGAGCGATCTAGGTGAAGACATGAGAGGTGCGCGAAAACACGGCGATATAGGGGAAGCTATGAGAGGCGAGCAAAAACACGGCGATATAGGGGAAGCTGTGAGAGGTGTGCAATAACACAGCGATAAATTTGATTCTATGGGATGTGCACGAAAACACAGCGATATTAGGGAAGGTATGAGAGGTGCACAAAAGCACAGCGATATAGGAGATGTTATGAGAGTTGTGTGAAAAGACAGCGATATAGGGGAAGGTATGGAAGGTGCTCGAAAACAGGGCGATATAGGGAAAGGTATGAGACGTGTGCGAAACTCAGCAATATAAGGGATGGTATGGGAGATGCACGAAAACACAGTGATATAGGGGAAGACATGAGAGGTGCGTGAAAAGAGAGCGATATAGGGGACGCTATTGGACGTGCGCGAAAACACAGTGATATAGGGGAAGATATGAGAGGAGTGCGAGAACACGGCGATATAGGTGAAATTATGAGAGGTGCGCGAAAACACGTTGATACAGGGAACTGTATCAGAAGTGCGAGAACACAGAGCGATATTGGGGAAGTAATGAGAGGAGCGGAAACACAGCGATATAGGTGAAGAAATGAGAGGTGCGCGAAAACACGGTGATATAGGGGAAGGTATGAGGTGCGCAAAAACACAGTGATGTAGGCGAAGCCATGCGAGGTTCACGGAAAACAGGTCGATATAGGGAAAGGTATGATTGGTGCGCATGGCACAGCGATATAGGGGTTGCTATGGGAGGTGCGTGAATACACAGAGATATAGGGGACGTGATGAGATGTGCATGAAAACGCAGTGATATTAGGGAAGGTATGAGAGGTGCACAAAAACACAGCGATAAAGGAGAAGTTATGAGAGGTGTGCGAAAATACAGCGATATAGGGGAAGGTATGAAAGGTGCACGAAAACGCAGTGATATAAGGGAAGGTATAGGAGGTGCGCGAAAACAGGGCGATATAGGGAAGGTATGAGAGGTGCTTGAAGGCACAGCGATATAGGGGATGCTATGGGAGGTGCGCAAAAACACAGCGATATAGGAGACGGTATGAGATGTACATAAAAACATGGCGATATAGGGGGAGGTATGAGAGGTGCGCGTAAACACGGCGATATAGGGAAAAGTATGAGAGGTGCGCGAAAACTTGGTGTTACAGGGGAAAGCATCAGAGGTGCCAGAAAACACAGCGATGTAGTGGAAGACATGAGAGGTGCGCGAAAACAGGGCTATATAGTGGAAGCTATGGGATGTGCACGAAAACAGGGCGATATAGGGGAAGTGATGAGAGGTGAGCGAAAACACAGCGATATAGGGGAAGCAATGGGACGTGCGCGAAAACACAGTGATATAGGGGAAGGTATGAGAGGTGTGCAAGAACACGGTGATATAGGGGAAATTATGAGAGGTGTGCGAAAACACGGCGATACGGCAAAATGTATCAGAAGTGCGAGAAAACACAGCGATATAGGGGAAGTATTAAGAGGAGCGAAAACATAGCGATCTAGGTGAAGACATGAGAGGTGCGCGAAAACACGTTGATACAGGGAACTGTATCAGAAGTGCGAGAATACAGAGCGATATAGGGGAAGTAATGAGAGGAGCTGAAACACAGCGATATAGGTGAAGAAATGAGATGTGTGCGAAAAGACACCGATATAGGGGAAGGTATGGGAGGTGCGTGAATACACAGCGATATAGGGGACGTTATGAGTTGTGCAGGAAGAAGCAGCGATATTAGGGAAGATATAAGAGGTGCACAAAAACACAGCGAATAGGAGAAGTTATGAGAGGTGCGTGAAAACACAGCGAATAGGAGAAGTTATGAGAGGTGCGTGAAAACACAGCGATATAGAGGGAGGTATGAGAGGTGCACGAAAACACAGCGATACAGGGGAAGGTATGGGAGGTGCTCGAAAACAGGGCGATATAGGGGACGGTATGAGATTTGTATGAAAACATGGCGATATAGGGGAAGCTATGACAGGTGCGCGAAAACACGACAATATAGGGGACGGTATGAGAGGTGCGCAAGGCACAGCAATATAGGGGATGCTATGGGAGGTGCGTGAATACACAGCGATATACGGGACGTTATGAGATGTGCATGAAAACGCAGCGATATTAGGGAAGGTATGAGAGGTTCACAAAAACACAACGACATAGGAGAATGAATGGGAAGTGTGCGATAACAGGGCGATATAGGCGAAGGTATGAGAAATGTGCGAAGGCACAGCAATATGTGGGAGGCTATGGGAGGTGCGCGACTACACAGTGAGAAAGGGGACGTTATGAGATGTGCATAAAAACACAGCGATATGGGGGAAGTTATGAGAGGTGCGCAAAAATGCAGCAATATTGGAGAAGTTATGAGAGGTGCGTGAAAACACAGCGATATAGGGGAAGGTATGAGAGGTGTGCAAAAACAGGGCGATATAGGGGAAGGTATGAGAGGTGTGCGAGAACACAGCAATATAGAGGAAATTCTAAGAGTGCGCAAAAACATGGCAATACAGGAGAATGTATCAGAGGTGCGAGAAAGCACAGCGATATAGGGGAAGTAATGAGAGGAGCGAAAACATAGCAATCTAGGTGAAGACATGAGAGGTGCGTGAAAACACAGCGATATAGAGGAAGCTATGAAAGGTGAGCAAAAACACGGCGATATAGGGGAAGCTCTTCGAGGTGTGCAATAACACAGTAATAAAGCTGAATCTATGGGATGTGTGCGAAAAGACACCGATATAGGGGAAGGTATGGGAGGTGCGCAAGGCACAGCGATATAGGGGATGCTATGGGAGGTGCGTGAATACACAGCGATATAGGGGAAGGTATGAGAGGTGCACAATAATACAGCGATATAGGCGAAGGTATGGGAGGTGCGCGAAAACAGGGCGATATAGGGGACGTTATGAGATTTGCATGAAAACACATCAATATAGGGGAAGGTATGAGATGTGCACAAAAATACAGCGATATAGCAGAAGTTATGAGAGGTGCGCGAAAACACAGCGATATAGGGGACGCTATGGGAGGTGCGCGAAAACACAGCGATAAAGGGGACAGTACGAGATGTGCATGAATACACGGCGATATTGGGGAAGCCATGAGAGGTGCATGAAAACACAGCGATATAGGGAAAGGTATGAGAGGTGTGCAAAAACACAGCGATATCGGGGAAGTTATGGGAAGTGAGCGAAAACAGGGCGATATAGGGGAAGGTATGAGAGGTACGCGAAGGCACAGTGATATAGGGGGCTATGGGAGGTGCACGAATACACAGCTATATAGGGGACGTTATGAGATGTGCATGAAAACACGGCAATATGGGGGAAGGTATGAGAGGTGCGCAAAAATACAGCATTATAGCAGAATTTATGAGAGGTGCGTGAAAACACAGTAATATAGGGCAAGGTATGAGAAGTGCACGAAAACACAGCAATATAGGGGAAGGAATGGGAGGTGCGCGAAAACAGTGCGATATAGGGGAAGGTATGAGAGGTGCCCGAAAACACAGCGATATAGGGGAGGCTATGGGACGTGCGTGCAAACACGGCAATATAGGGGAACTTATGAGAAGTGCACGAAAACACGGCGATACAGGGGAATGTACCAGAGGTGCGAGAAAGCACAGCGATATAGGGGACGTTATGAGATGTGCATGAAAACACAGCGATATAGGGGAAGATATGGGAGGTACACGAAAAAACGGCGATATGGGAGAATGTATCAGAGGTGTGAGAAAACACAGCGATATAGGAGAAGTAATGAGATGAGCGAAAACATAGCGATCTAGGTGAAGATATGAGAGGTGCGCGAAAACACGGCGATATAGGGGAAGCTATGAGAGGTGAACAAAAACACGGCGATATAGGGGAAGCTGTGAGAGGTGTGTAATAACACAGCGATAAACTTGAATCTATGGGATGTGCGCGAAAAGACAGCGATATAGGGGAAGGTATGAGAAGTGCGCAAGGCACAGCAATATAGGAGATGCTATGGGATGTGCGTGAATACAAAGCGATATAGGGGACGTTATGAGATGTGCATTAAAATGCAGCGATATTAAGGAAGAAATAAGAGGTGCAGAAAACAAGGGCGATATAGGAGAAGTTATGAGAGGTGTGTGAAAACACAACGATATAGGGGAATGTATGAGAGATGCACGAAAACACAGCGATATAGGGGAAGGTCTGGGAGGTGCGCGAAAACACAGCGATATAGGGGATGCTATGGGATGTGCGTGAAAACACAGTGATATAGGAGACGGTATGAGATGTGCATGAAAACACAACGATATAGGGGAAGATATGAGAGGTACAGGAAGGCACAGCGATATAACGGATGGTATGGGATGTGCGCAAAAACACAGCGATATAGGGGACGCTATGGGAGGTGCGCGAAAACACGGCGATACAGGGGAATGTATCAGAGGTGCGAGAGAACACAGCGAGATAGGGGAAGTAATGAGAGGAGTGAAAACATAGTGATCTAGGTGAAGACATGAGAGGTGCGCGAAAACACAGCGATATAGGGGAAGCTATGAAAGGTGAGCAAAAACAAGGCGATATACGGGAAGCTCTGCGAGGTGTGCAATAACACAGTGATCAAGTTGAATCTATGGGATGTGTGCGAAAAGACACCGATATAGGGGAAGGTATGGGAGGTGCGCAAGGCACAGCGATATAGGGGATGCTATGGGAGGTGCGTGAATACACAGCGATATAGGGGACGTTATGAGATGTGCAGGAAGAAGCAGCGATATTAGGGAAGATATAAGAGGTGCACAAAAACACAGCGATATAGGAGAAGTTATGAGAGGTGCGTGAAAACACAGCGATATAGAGGGAGGTATGAGAGGTGCACGAAAACACAGCGATACAGGGGAAGGTATGGGAGGTGCTCGAAAACAGGGCGATATAGGGGACGGTATGAGATTTGTATGAAAACATGGCGATATAGGGGAAGCTATGAGAGGTGCGCGAAAACACGACAATATAGGGGACGGTATGAGAGGTGCGCAAGGCACAGCGATATAGGGGATGCTATGGGATGTGCGTGAATACACAGCGATATACGGGACTTTATGAGATGTGCATGAAAACACAGCGATATTAGGGAAGGTATGAGAGGTTCACAAAAACACAGCGACATAGGAGAATGAATGGGAAGTGTGCGAAAACAGGGCGATATAGGCGAAGGTATGAGAAATGCGCGAAGGCACAGCAATATGTGGGAGGCTATGGGAGGTGCGCGACTACACAGTGATATAGGGGACGTTATGAGATGTGCATAAAAACACAGCGATATGGGGGAAGTTATGAGAGGTGCGTGAAAACACAGCGATATAAGGGAAGGTATGAGAGGTGCGCGAAGGCACAGCGATATAGGGGATGCTACGGGAGGTTGTTGAATACACAGAGATATAGGGGACGTGATGAGATGTGCATGAAAAGGCAGTGATATTAGGGAAGGTATGAGAGGTGCACAAAAACACAGCGATAAAGGAGAAGTTATGAGAGGTGTGCGAAAATACAGCGATATAGGGGAAGGTATGAAACGTGCACGAAAACGAAGTGATATAAGGGAAGGTATAGGAGGTGCGCGAAAACAGGGCGATATAGGGAAGGTATGAGAGGTGCTTGAAGTCACAGCGATATAGGGGATGCTATGGGAGGTGCGCGACTACACAGTGATATAGGGGACGTTATGAGATGTGCATAAAAACACAGCGATATGGGGGAAGTTATGAGAGGTGCATGAAAACACAGCGATATAGGGGAAGGTATGAGAGGTGTGCGAAAATACAGCGATATAAGGGACGGTATGGGAGGTGTGCGAAAACAGGGCGACATAGGGAAGGTATGAGAGGTGCACGAAGGCACAGCGATTTTGGGGATGCTATGGCAGTTGCGCTAATACACAGCGATATATGGGACGTTAAGAGATGTGCATGAAAACGCCGCGATATTGGGGAAGCCATGAGAGGTGCGCAAAAATACGGCGACATAGGAGAAATTATGAGAGGTGCGTGAAAACACAGCGAGATAAGGGAAGGTATGAGAGGTGCACGAATACGCAGCGCTATTGGCGAAGGTATGGGAGGTGCGCGAAAACAGGGCGTTATAGGGGATGTTATGAGAGGTGCTCGAAAACACCGTGATATAGGGGAAGACTTGAGAGGTGCGCAAAAACAGGGCAATATAGTGGAACCTATGGGATGTTGGCGAAACCACGGCGATACAGCGAGATGTATCAGAGGTGCGAGAAAACACAGCGATATAGGGGACGCTATGGGACATGCGCAAAAAAACAGTGATGTAGGGGAAAGTATGAGAGGTGTGCGAGAACACGGCGATATAGGGGAAATTGTAAGAGGTGTGCGAAAACACGGCGATACGGCAAAATGTATCAGATGTGCGAGAAAACACAGCGATATAGGGGAAGTATTGAGACGAGCGAAAACATAGCGACCTGGGTGAAGACATGAGAGGTGCGCGAAGACACGGCGATATAGGGGAAGCTATGAGAGGTGAGCAAAAACACGGCGATACAGGGGAACCTATGAGAGGTGAGCAATAACACAGGGATAAAGGTGAATCTATGGGATGTGCATGAAAACACAGCTATATCGGGGAAGATATGGGAGCTGCGCGAAAACAGGGCAATATAGGGGAAGGTATGAGAGGTGCACTAAAACACAGCGATACAGGGGAAGGAATGGGAGGTGTGCGAAAACAGGGCGATATAGGGGATGCTATGGGACATGCGCGAAAACACAGTGATATAGGGGAAGGTATGAGAGGTGTGCGAGAATACAGCGATATAGGGGATTCTATGGGAGGTGCGCGAATACACAGCAATATAGGGGACGTTATGAGATGTGATTGAAAACACGGCGATATAGGGGAAGGTATGAGAGGTGCGCAAAAATACAGCGATATAGGAGAAGTTATGAGAGGTGCCTGAAAACACAGCGATATAGGGGAAGGAATGAGAGGTGCACAAAAACACAGCAATATAGAGGAAGGTATGGGAGGTGCGCGAAAACACAGTGATATAGGGGAAGACATGAGAGGTGCTCGAAAACAGGGCTATATAGTGGAAGCTATGGGATATGCGCGAAAACATGGCGATACAGGGAAAAGTATGAGAGGTGCCCGAAAACACAGCGATACAGGGGATGCTATGGGATGTGCGCAAAAACACAGTGATATAGTGGAAGGTACGAGAGGTGTGCAAGAACATGGCTATATAGGGGAAATTATGAGTGGTCGCGAAAACACGGCGATATATGAGAAGTTATGAGAGGTGAGTGAAAACACAGCGATGTAGGGGAAGTGGTGAAGGTATGAGATGAGAGGTGCACGAAAACACAGCGATATAGGGGAAGGCGTGAGAGGTGCGCGACGGCACAGTGATATAGGGGACGGTATGAGATGTGCATGGAAACACGGCGATATTGGGCAAGCCATGAGAGGTGTGCGAAAATACAGCGATATAGGGGACGGTATGGGAGGTGTGCGAAAACAGGGCGACATAGGGGAAGGTATGAGAGGTGCACGAAGGCACAGCGATATAGGGGATGTTATGGCAGTTGCGCTAATACACAGCGATATATGGGACGTTAAGAGATGTGCATGAAAACACGGCGATATTGGGGAAGCCATGAGATGTGCGCAAAAATACGGCGATATAGGAGAAATTATGAGAGGTGCGTGAAAACACAGCGATATTGGGGAAGGTATGGGAGGTGCGCGAAAACAGGGCGATATAGAGGACGTTATGAGATGTGCATGAAAACACGGCAATTTAGGGGAAGGTAAGAGAGGTGCCTGAAAACACAGCGTTATAGGGCACGCTATGGGACGTGCGCGAAAACACGGCGATATAGGGGAAATTACGAGAGGTGCACGAAAACACGGCGATACAGGGGAATGTATCAGAGGTGCGAGAAAACACAGCGAGATAGGGGAAGTAATGAGAGGAGCGAAAACAGAGCGATCTAGGTGAAGACATGAGAGGTGCGCGAAAACACGGCGATATAGGGGAAGCTATGAGAGGCGAGCAAAAACACGGCGATATAGGGGAAGCTGTGAGAGGTGTGCAATAACACAGCGATAAATTTGATTCTATGGGATGTGCGCGAAAACACAGCGATATTAGGGAAGGTATGAGAGGTGCACAAAAGCACAGCGATATAGGAGATGTTATGAGAGTTGTGTGAAAAGACAGCGATATAGGGGAAGGTATGGAAGGTGCTCGAAAACAGGGCGATATAGGGAAAGGTATGAGACGTGTGCGAAACTCAGCAATATAAGGGATGGTATGGGAGATGCACGAAAACACAGTGATATAGGGGAAGACATGAGAGGTGCGTGAAAAGAGAGCGATATAGGGGACGCTATTGGACGTGCGCGAAAACACAGTGATATAGGGGAAGATATGAGAGGAGTGCGAGAACACGGCGATATAGGTGAAATTATGAGAGGTGCGCGAAAACACGTTGATACAGGGAACTGTATCAGAAGTGCGAGAACACAGAGCGATATTGGGGAAGTAATGAGAGGAGCGGAAACACAGCGATATAGGTGAAGAAATGAGAGGTGCGCGAAAACACGGTGATATAGGGGAAGGTATGAGGTGCGCAAAAACACAGTGATGTAGGCGAAGCCATGCGAGGTTCACGGAAAACAGGTCGATATAGGGAAAGGTATGATTGGTGCGCATGGCACAGCGATATAGGGGTTGCTATGGGAGGTGCGTGAATACACAGAGATATAGGGGACGTGATGAGATGTGCATGAAAACGCAGTGATATTAGGGAAGGTATGAGAGGTGCACAAAAACACAGCGATAAAGGAGAAGTTATGAGAGGTGTGCGAAAATACAGCGATATAGGGGAAGGTATGAAAGGTGCACGAAAACGCAGTGATATAAGGGAAGGTATAGGAGGTGCGCGAAAACAGGGCGATATAGGGAAGGTATGAGAGGTGCTTGAAGGCACAGCGATATAGGGGATGCTATGGGAGGTGCGCAAAAACACAGCGATATAGGAGACGGTATGAGATGTACATAAAAACATGGCGATATAGGGGGAGGTATGAGAGGTGCGCGTAAACACGGCGATATAGGGAAAAGTATGAGAGGTGCGCGAAAACTTGGTGTTACAGGGGAAAGCATCAGAGGTGCCAGAAAACACAGCGATGTAGTGGAAGACATGAGAGGTGCGCGAGAACAGGGCAATATAGTGGAAGGTATGCAATGTGCGCGAAAACAGATGCGATATAGGGGAAGATATGAGAGGTGTGCGAGAACACGTTGATACAGGGAGCAGTATCAGAAGTGCGAGAACACAGAGCGATATAGGGGAAGTAATGAGAGGAGCGGAAACACAGCGATATAGGTGAAGACATGAGAGGTGCGCGAAAACACGGCAATATAGGGGAAGCTATGAGAGGTAAGCAATAACACAGCAATAAATTTAAAGTTATGGGATGTGCGCAAAAACAGGGCGATATAGGGGAAGATGTGAGAGGTGCGCAAAAACACAGCGATGTATGCGAAGCCATGAGAGGTGCGCGGGAAACAGGGCGATATATGGGAAGGTATGAGCAGTGCGCGAAGGCACAGCGATATAGGGGATGCTATGGGAGGTGCGTGAATACACAGAGATATAGGAGACGTTATGAGATGTGCATGAAAACACGGCGATAGTCGGGAAGCCATGAGAGGTGTGCAAAAATACGGCGATATAGGGGAAGGTATGAGAGCTGCGTGAAAACACAATGATATAGGGGAAGGTATGAGAGCTGCGTGAAAACACAGTGATATAGGAGAAGGTATGAGAGGAGCGCGAAAACAGGGCGATAGAGGGGAGGTTATGAGAGGTGCGTGAAAACCCAGCGACATTGGGGACGTTATGAGATGTGCATGAAAACACGGTGATATAGGGGAAGGTATGGGAGGTGTGCAAAAACACAGCGGTATACGGGAATGCATGAGAGCTGCAGGAAAACAGCAATATAGCTGAAGGAATGGGAGGTGCGCGAAAACAGGGCGATATTTGGGAAGGTATGAGAGGTGCGCGAAAGCACAGCGATATAAGGGAAGCTATGGGAGGTGCGCGAATATACAGCGATATAGAGGACGTTATGAGATGTGCATAACAATACGGCGATATAGGGGAAGATATGAGAGGTGAGGAATAACACAGCGATAAAGGTGAATCTATGGGATTTGCACGAAAAGACAGCGATATACGGGAAGCTATGAGAGGTGCGCAAGGCACAGCGATATAGGGGATGCTATGGGAGGTGCGTGAATACAAAGAGATATAGGGGACGTGATGAGATGTGCATGAAAACGCAGTGATATTAGGGAAGGTATGAGAGGTGCACAAAAACACAGCGATACAGGAGAAGTTATGAGAGGTGTGCGAAAATACAGCGATATAGGGGAAGGTATGAAAGGTGCATGAAAACGCAGTGATATAAGGGAAGGTATAGGAGGTGCGCGAAAACAGGGCGATATAGGGAAGGTATGAGAGGTGCTCGAAGGCACAGCGATATAGGGGATGCTATGGGAGGTGCGCAAGGCACAGCGATATAGGGGATGCTATGGGAGGTGCGTGAATACAAAGAGATATAGGGGACGTGATGAGATGTGCATGAAAACGCAGTGATATTAGGGAAGGTATGAGAGGTGCACAAAAACACAGCGATACAGGAGAAGTTATGAGAGGTGTGCGAAAATACAGCGATATAAGGGAAGGTATGAAAGGTGCATGAAAACGCAGTGATATAAGGGAAGGTATAGGAGGTGCGCGAAAACAGGGCGATATAGGGAAGGTATGAGAGGTGCTCGAAGGCACAGCGATATAGGGGATGCTATGGGAGGTGCGCAAAAACACAGCGATATAGGAGACAGTATGAGATGTGCATAAAAACATGGCGATATAGGGGGAGGTATGAGAGGTGCACGTAAACACGGCGATATAGGGGAAAGTTTGAGAGGAGCGCGAAAACTTGGTGTTACAGGGGAATGCATCAGAGGTGCCAGAAAACACAGCGATGTAGTGGAAGACATGAGAGGTGCGCGAGTACAGGGCAATATAGTGGAAGGTATGGAATGTGCGCGAAAACAGATGCGATATAGGGGAAGGTATGAGAGGTGCGCGAAGGCACAGCGATATAGGGGATGCTATGGGAGGTGCTCGAATACACAGCGATACAGGGGACGTAATAGGATGTGCATAAAAACACGGCAATATAGGGGAAGTTATGAGAGGTGCGTGAAAACACAGCGATTTCGGGGAAGGTATGGGAGGTGCTCGAAAACAGGGCGATATAGGGAAAGGTATGAGACGTGTGCGAAACTCAGCAATATAGGGGATGGTATGGGAGATGCAAGAAAAAGCAGTGATATAGGGGAAGACATGAGAGGTGCGTGAAAACAGAACGATATAGGGGACGCTATTGGACGTGCGCGAAAACACAGTGATATAGGGGAAGATATGAGAGGTGTGCGAGAACACGGCGATATAGGTGAAGAAATGAGAGGTGCGCAAAAACACAGTGATATAGGGGAAGGTATGAGGTGCGCAAAAACACAGCGATGTAGGCGAAGCCATGGGAGGTTCACGGAAAACAGGGCGATATAGGGGAAGGTATGAGCGATGCGCGAAGGCACAGCGATATAGGGGATGCTATGGGAGGTGCGTGAATACACAGAGATATAGGAGACGTTATGAGATGTGCATGAAAACACACCGATATTGGGGAAGCCATGAGAGGTGTGCGAAAATACAGCGATATAGGGGACGGTATGGGAGGTGTGCGAAAACAGGGCAACATAGGGGAAAGTATGAGAGGTGCACGAAGGCACAGCGATATAGGGGATGCTATGGCAGTTGCGCTAATACACAGCGATATATGGGACGTTAAGAGATGTGCATGAAAACGCGGCGATATTGGGGAAGCCATGAGAGGTGCGCAAAAATACGGCGATATAGGAGAAATTATGAGAGGTGCGTGAAAACACAGCGAGATAAGGGAAGGTATGAGAGGTGCACGAATACGCAGCGATATTGGCGAAGGTATGGGAGGTGCGCGAAAACAGGGCGATATAGGGGAAGTTCTGAGAGGTACGCGAAGGCACAGCAATATAGGGGATGTTATGAGAGGTGCGCGAAAACACCGTGATATAGGGGAAGACTTGAGAGGTGCGCAAAAACAGGGCAATATAGTGGAACCTATGGGATGTTGGCGAAACCACGGCGATACAGCGGAATGTATCAGAGGTGCGAGAAAACACAGCGATATAGGGGACGCTATGGGACATGCGCAAAAAAACAGTGATATAGGGGAAAGTATGAGAGGTGTGCGAGAACACGGTGATACGGCAAAATGTATCAGATGTGCGAGAAAACACAGCGATATAGGGGAAGTATTGAGACGAGCGAAAACATAGCGATCTAGGTGAAGATATGAGAGGTGCGCGAAAACACGGCGATATAGGGGAACCTATGAGAGGTGAGCAAAAACACGGTGATACAGGGGAACCTATGAGAGGTGAGCAATAACACAGGGATAAAGGTGAATCTATGGGATGTGCATGAAAACACAGCGATATCGGGGAAGTTATGGGAGCTGCGCGAAAACAGGGCAATATAGGGGAAGGTATGAGAGGTGCACTAAAACACAGCGATACAGGGGAAGGAATGGGAGGTGTGCGAAAACAGGGCGATATAGGGGATGCTATGGGACATGCGCGAAAACACAATGATATAGGGGAAGGTATGAGAGGTGTGCGAGAATACAGCGATGTAGGGGAAATTATGAGAGGTGCGTGACAACACGGCGATACAGGGGAATGTATCAGAGGTGTGAGAAAACACAGCGATATAATGGAAGTAATGACAGGAGCGAAAACATAGCGATATAGATGAAGACATGAGAGGTGCGTGAAAACACAGTGATATAGGGGAAGTTATGAGAGGTGAGCAATAACACAGCGATAAAGATGAAGCTATGGGATGTATGCAAAAAGACAGCGATATAGGGGATGATATGAGAGGTGCGCGAAAACACAGCGACGTGGGCGTAGCTATGGGAGGTGCGCGAAAGCACAGTGATATAAGGGACGATATGAGATGTGCATGAATACACAGCAATATTGGGGAAGCCATGAGAGGTGCACGAAAACACAGCAATATAGGGGAAGGTATGGGAGGTGCGCGAAAACTGGACGATATAGGGGAAGGTATGAGAGGTGCGCGAAAACACAGCGATATAGGGGATTCTATGGGAGGTGCGCGAATACACAGCAATATCGGGGACGTTATGAGATGTGATTGAAAACACGGCGATATAGGGGAAGGTATGAGAGGTGCGCAAAAATACAGCGATATAGGAGAAGTTATGAGAGGTGCGTGAAAACACAGCGATATAGGGGAAGGAATGAGAGGTGCACAAAAACACAGCAATATGGTGGAAGGTATGGGAGGTGCGCGAAAACACAGTGATATAGGGGAAGACATGAGAGGTGCTCGAAAACAGGGCTATATAGTGGAAGCTATGGGATATGCGCGAAAACATGGCGATACAGGGAAAAGTATGAGAGGTGCCCGAAAACACAGCGATACAGGGGATGCTATGGGACGTGCGCAAAAACACAGTGATATAGTGGAAGGCATGAGAGGTGCGCGACGGCACAGTGATATAGGGGACGGTATGAGATGTGCATGAAAACACGGCGATATTGGGCAAGCCATGAGAAGTGTGCGAAAATACAGCGATATAGGAGACTGTATGGGAGGTGTGCGAAAACAGGGCGACATAGGGGAAGGTATGAGAGGTGCACGAAGGCACAGCGATATAGGGGATATTATGGCAGTTGCGCTAATACACAGCGATATATGGGACGTTAAGAGATGTGCATGAAAACACGGCGATATTGGGGAAGCCATGAGAGGTGCGCAAAAATACGGCGATATAGGAGAAATTATGAGAGGTGCGTGAAAACACAGCGAGATAAGGGAAGGTATGAGAGGTGCACGAAAACACAGCGATATTGGGGAAGGTATGGGAGGTGCGCGAAAACAGGGCGATATAGGGGAAGTTATGAGAGGTGCGCGAAGGCACAGCGATATAGGGGATGCTATGAGAGGTGCGCGAAAACACCGTGATATAGGGGAAGACATGAGAGGTGCGCAAAAACAGGGCAATATAGTGAAACCTATGGGATGTTGGCGAAACCACGGCGATACAGGGGAATGTATCAGAGGTGCGAGAAAACACAGCGATATAGGGGACGCTATGGGACATGCGCAAAAAAACAGTGATATAGGGGAAGGTATGAGAGGTGTGCGAGAACATGGCGATTTTGGGGAAATTGTAAGAGCTGTGCGAAAAACACGGCGATACGGCAAAATATATCAGATGTGCGAGAAAACACAGCGATATAGGGGAAGTATTGAGACGAGCGAAAACATAGCGATCTAGGTGAAGACATGAGAGGTGAGAAAAAACACGGCGATACAGGGGAACCTATGAGAGGTGAGCAATAACACAGGGATAAAGGTGAATCTATGGGATGTGCACGAAAACACAGTGATATCGGGTAAGTTATGGGAGCTGCGCGAAAACAGGGCAATATAGGGGAAGGTATGAGAGGTGCACTAAAACACAGCGATACAGGGGAAGGAATGGGAGGTGTGCGAAAACAGGGTGATATAGGGGAAGGTATGAGAGGTGTGCGAGAATACAGCGATGTAGGGGAAATTATGAGAGGTGCGTGACAACACGGCGATACAGGGGAATGTATCAGATGTGTGAGAAAACACAGCGATATAATGGAAGTAATGACAGGAGCGAAAACATAGCGATATTGGTGAAGACATGAGAGGTGCGTGAAAACACAGTGATATAGGGGAAGCTTTGAGAGGTGAGCAATAACACAGCGATAAAGATGAAGCTATGGGATGTGCGCAAAAAGGCAGTGATATAGGGGAAGGTATGAGAGGTGCGCGAAAACACAGCGACGTGGGCGTAGCTATGGGAGGTGCGCGAAAGCACAGTGATATAAGGGACGATATGAGTTGTGCATGAATACACAGCAATATTGGGGAAGCCATGAGAGATGCGCGAAAACACAGCAATATAGGGGTAGGTATGAGAGGTGCACGAAAACACAACGATAAAAGGGAAGGTATGGGAGGGGCGCGAAAACAGGACGATATAGGGGAAGTTATGAGATGTGCGCGAAGGCGCAGCGATATAGGGGATTCTATGGGAGGTGCGCGAATACACAGCAATATGGGGGACGTTATGAGATGTGATTGAAAACACGGCGATATAAGGGAAGGTTATGAGAGGTGCACAAAAATACAGCGATATAGGAGAAGTTATGAGAGGTGCGCGAAAACACAGGGATATAGGGGAAGACATGAGAGGTGCTCGAAAACAGGGCGATATAGTGGAAGCTATGGGATATGCGCGAAAACATGGCGATACAGGGAAAAGTATGAGAGGTGCCCGAAAACACAGCGATACAGGGGATGCTATGGGACGTGCGCAAAAACACAGTGATATAGTGGAAGGTACGAGAGGTGTGAAAGAACATGGCTATATGGGGGAAATTATGAGAGGTCCGCGAAAACACGGCGATATATGAGAAGTTATGAGAGGTGAGTGAAAACACAGCGATGTAGGGGAAGTTGTGAAGGTATGAGAGGTGCACGAAAACACAGCGATATAGGGGAAGGTATGAGAGGTGCGCGAAGGCACAGTGATATAGGGGACGGTATGAGATGTGCATGAAAACACGGAGATATCGGGGAAGAAATGAGAGATGCATGAAAACACGGCGATATAGGGGAAAGTATGAGAGGTGCGCAAAAACACGGCGATACAGGGGAATGCATCAGAGGTGCGAGAAAACACAGCGATATAGGGGAAGTTATGAGAGAAGCAAAAACACAGCGATATAGGGGAGACATGAGAGGTGCACGAAAACAGGGCAATATAGTGAGAGCTATGGGATGTTTATGAAAACAGGGCGATATAGGGGAAGGTATGAGAGCTGCGCGAAAACATAGCAATATAGGGGACTCCATGGGACGTGCGTGAAAACACAGTGATATAGGGGAAGGAATGCGAGCTGCGCGAGAACACGGCAATATAGGGGAAAGTAGGAGATGTGCGCGAAAACTTGGCGTTATAGGGGAATGCATCAGAGGTGTGAGAAAACACAGCGATATAGGGGAAGACATGAGAGGTGCGCGAAAACAGGGCAATGTAGTGGAAGCTATGGGACGTGCGCAAAAACACAGTGATATAGGGGATGGTATGACAGGTGTGTGAGAACACGGCGATATAGGCGAAATTATGAGCGGTGCGCGAAAACACGGCGATACAGGAGAATTAATGAGAAGAGCGAAAACATAGCGATCTAAGTGAAGTCATGAGAGGTGCGCGAAAACACGGCGATATAGGGGAAGCTATGAGAGGTGAGCAAAAACACGGCGATATAGGGGAATCTATGAGAAGTGAGCAATAACACAGCCATAAAGGTGAAGCTATGGGATGTGCGCGAAAAGAAAGCGATATAGGGGAAGGTATGAGAGCTGCGCGAAAACACAGCAATACAGGGGAAGGTATGAGAGGAGTATGAAACCAGGGCGATATAGGGGAAGTTATGAGAGGTGCGTGAAAACCCAGCGATATAGGGGACGTTAAGAGATGTGCACGAAAACACGGCGATATTGGGGAAGCCATGAGAGGTGCACAAAAACACAGCAATATGGGAGAATGTATGGGAGGTGCGCGAAAACAGGGCGATATAGGGAAAGGTATGAGAGGTGCTCGAAGGCACAGCAATATAGGGGATGCTATGGGAGGTGCGCGAAACGACAGTGAGATAGGGGAAGACATGAGAGGTGCGCAAAAACAGGGCAATATAGTGGAAGCTATGGGATGTGCGCGACAACACAGAGATACAGGGGAATGCATCAGAGGTGCGAGAAAACACAGCGATATAGGGGACGCTATGGGACTTGCGGGAAAACAGAGTGATATAGGGGAAGGTATGAGAGGTCTGCGAGAACACGGCGATATGGGGAAATTATAAGAGGTGCACGAAAACACAGCGATATAGGGGACGGTATGAGACGAGCACGAATACACGGCGATATTGGGGAAGCCATGATAGGTGCGTGAAAACACAGCGATATAGGGGAAGGTATGAGAGGTTCATGAAGGCACAGTGATATAGGGGATGCTATGGGAGGTGCGCAAAAACACAGCGATATGGGAGTCGGTATGAGATGTGCATAAAAACATGGCGATATAGGGGCAGGTATGAGAGGTGCGCGTAAACACGGCGATATAGGGGAAAGTATGAGAGGTGCGCGAAAACTTGGCGTTACAGGGGAATGCATCAGAGGTGCCAGAAAACACAGCGATGTAGTGGAATACATGAGAGGTGCGCGAAAACAGGGCAATATAGTGGAATCTATGGGATGTGCACGAAAACAGGGCGATGTAGGGGAAGCTATGAGAGGTGCGCAAAAACACAGCGATATAGGGGACGCAATGGAACGTGCGCGAAAACACAGTGATGTAGGGGAAGTTATGAGAGGTGTGCGGGAATACGGCGATATAGGGTAAATTATGAGAGGTGTGCGAAAACACGGCGATACGGGAGAATGTATCAGACGTGCGAGAAAACACAGCGATATAGGGGAAGTATTGAGAGGATCGAAAACATAGCGATCTAGGTGAAGACATGAGAGGTGCGCGAAAACATGGCGATATAGGGGAAGCTATGAGAGGTGAGCAAAAACACGGTGATACAGGGGAAGCTATGAGAGGTGAGCAATAACACCGCGACAAAGATGAATCTATGGGATGTGCGCGAAAAGACAGCGATATAGGGGAAGTTATGAGAGGTGCGCAAGGCACAGCGATATAGGGGATGCTATGGGAGGTGCGTGAGTACACAGCGATATAGGGGATGTGATGAGATGTGCATGAAAACGCAGTGATATTAGGGAAGGTATGAGAGGTGCACAAAAACACAGCGATATAGGAGAGGTTATGAGAGGTGTGCGAAAACACAGCGATATAGGGGAAGGTATGAAAGGTGCACGATAACGCTGTGATATAAGGGAAGGTATAGGAGGAGCGCGAAAACAGGGCGATATAGGGGAAGGTATGAGAGGTGCACGAAGGCACAGCGATATAGGGGATGCTATGGGAGGAACGCAAAAACACAGCGATATAGGAGACTGTATGAGATGTGCATAAAAACATGGCGATATACGGGCAGGTATGAGAGGTGCGCGTAAACATGGCGATATGGGGGAAAGTTTGAGAGGTGCGCGAAAACTTGGCGTTACAGGGGAATGCATCAGAGCTGCCAGAAAACACAGCGATGTAGTGGAATACATGAGAGGTGTGCGAAAACTGGGCAATATAGTGGAAGCTATGGGATGTGCACGAAAACAGGGCGATATAGGTGAAGCTATGAGAGGTGCGCGAAAACACAGCGATATAGGGGACGCAATGGGACGTACGCGAAAACACAGTGATATAGGGCAAGTTATGAGAGGTGTGCGAGAACACGGCGATATAGGGTAAATTATGAGAGGTGTGCGAAAACACGGCAATACGTGAGAATGTATCAGACGTGCGAGAAAACTCAGCGATATAGGGGAAGTATTGAGAGGATCGAAAACATAGCGATCTAGGTGAAGACATGAGAGTTACGCGAAAACATGCGATATAGGGGAAGCTATGAGAGGTGAGCAAAAACACTGCGATACAGGGGAAGCTATGAGAGGTGAGCAATAACACAGCGATAAAGGTGAATCTATGGGATGTGCACGAAAAGACAGCGATATAGGGGAAGTTATGAGAGGTGCGCAAGGCACAGTGATATAGGGGATGCTATGGGAGGTGAGAAATACACAGCGATATAGGGGACATGATGAGATGTGCATGAAAACGCAGTGATATTAGGGAAGGTATGAGAGGTGCACAAAAACACAGCGATATAGGAGAAGTTATGAGAGGTGTGCGAAAACACAGCGATATAGGGGAAGGGATGAAAGGTGCACGATAACGCTGTGATATAAGGGAAGGTATAGGAGGTGCGCGAAAACAGGGCGATATAGGGCAAGGTATGAGAGGAGCACGAAGGCACAGCGATATAGGGGATGCTATGGGAGGTGCGCAAAAACACAGCGATATAGGAGACGGTATGAGATGTGCATAAAAACATGGCGATATAGGGGCAGGTATGAGAGGTGCGCGTAAAAACGGTGATATAGGGGAAAGTATGAGAGGTGCGTGAAAACTTGGCGTTACAGGCGAATGCATTAGAGGTGCCAGAAAACACAGCGATGTAGTGTAAGACATGAGAGGTGCGCGAAAAGAGGGCAATATAGTGGAAGGTATGGGATGTGCGCGAAAACAGGGCGATATAGGGGAAGGTATGAGAGGTGCGCGAAGGCACAGCGATATAGGGGAAGGTATGGGAGGTGCTCGAAAACACGTTCATACAGGGAACAGTATCAGAAGTGCGAGAACACAGAGCGATATAGGGGAATTAGTGAGAGGAGCGGAAACACAGCGATGCAGGTGAAGAAATGAGAGGTGCGCGAAAACACGGCGATATAGGGGAAGGTATGAGAGGTGCGGAAAAACACAGCGATGTAGGCGAAACCATGGGAGGTGCACGGGAAACAGGGCGACATAGGGGAAGGTATGAGAGGTGCGCGAAGGCACAGTGATATAGGGGTGCTATAGCAGTTGCGCGAATACACAGTGATATATGGGACGTTAAGAGATGTGCATGAAAACGCGGCGATATTGGAGAAGCCATGAGAGGAGCGCAAAAATACGGCGATATAGGAGAAATTATGAGAGGTGCGTGAAAACACAGCAATATAGGCGGAGGTATAAGAGGTGCATAAAAACACAGCAATATAGGGGAAGGTGTGGAAGGTGCGCAAAAACAGGGCGATATAGGGGAAGGTATGAGAGGTGCGCGAAGGCACAGCAATATAAGGGATGCTATGGGAGGTGCGCGAATACACAGCGATATAGGGGACCCTATGAGATGTGCATGAAAACACGGCAATATAGGGGAAGGTATAAGAGCTGCACAAAAATACAGTGATATAGGAGGAGTTATGAGAGGTGTGTGAAAACACAGCGAGATAAGGGAAGGTATGAGAGGTGCAGGAAAACACAGCAATATTGGGGAAGATATCGGTGGTGCGCGAAAACCGGGCGATATAGTGGAAGTTATGAGAGGTGCGCGAAGGCACAGCGATATAGGGGATGCTATGAGAGGTGCGCGAAAACACCGTGATATAGGGGAAGACATGAGAGTGCGCAAAAATAGGGCAATACAGTGGAACCTATGGGATGAGCGCGAAACCACAACGATGCAGGGGAATGTATCAGAGGTGCGAGAAAACACAGCGATATAGGGGACGCTATGGGACATGCGCAAAAAAACAGTCATATGGGGAAGGTATGAGAGGTGTGCGAGAACACGGCGATATAGGGGAAAATGTAAGAGGTGCACGAAAACATGGCAATACAGGAGAATGTATCAGAGGTGCGAGAAAACACAGCGATATAGGGGAAGTAATGATAGGAGCGAAAACATAGCGATATAGGTGAAGACATGCGAGGTGCGCAAAAACACGAGATATAGGGTAAGCTATGAGAGGTGAGCAATGACACAGCGATCAAGGTGAAGCTATGGGACATGCGCGAAAACAGCGATGTAGGCGAAGCTATGGGAGGTGCGCGAAAACACAGCGATATAGGGGACGGTATGAGATGTGCATGAATACACGGCGATATTGGGGAAGCCATGAGAGGTGCCTGAAAACACAGCGATATAGGGGAAGGTATGAGAGGTGTGCAAAAACACAGCGATATAGGAGAAGTTAAGAGAGGTGCGTGAAAACACAGCGATATAGGGGAAGGTATAAGAGGTGTGCGAAAACACAGCGATATAGGGGACGGTATGAGATGTGCATGAATACACGGCGATATCGGGGAAACCATCAGAGGTGCGAGAAAACACAGCGATATAGGGGACGTTATGAGATGTGCATAAAAACACGGCGATATAGGGGAAGCTATGAGAGGTGAGCAATAACACAGCGATAAAGCTGAATCTATGGGATGTGCGTGAAAACACAGCGATATAGGGGAAGCTATGAGAGGTGCGCAAGGCACAGTGATATAGGGAATACTATGGGATATGCGCGAATACACAGTGATATAGGGGACGTGATGAGATGTGCATGAAAACGCAAAAGTATTAGGGAAGGTATGGGAGGTGCACGAATACACAGCGATATAGGGGACGTTATGAGATGTGCATAAAAACACAGCGATATAGGGGAAGTTATGAGAGGTGCGCAAAAATACAGTAATATAGGAGAAGTTATGAGAGGTGCGTGAAAACACAACGATATATGGGGAGGTATGAGAGGTACACAAAAACGCAGCGATATGAGGGAAGGTATAGGAGTTGCGTGAAAACAGGGCAATATAGGGGAAGGTATGAGAGGTGCACGAACACGCAGCGATATAAGGGAAGGTATAGGAGGTGCGCGAAAACAGGGCAATATAGGGGAAGGTATGAGAGGTGCACGAAGGCACAGCGATATAAGGGATGCTATGGGAGGTGCGTGAATATACAGCGATATAGGGGACGTGATAAGATGTGCATGAAAACGCAGCGATATTAGGGAAGGTATGATAGGTGCACAAAAACACAGCGATATAGGAGAAGTTATGAGAGGTGTGTGAAAACACAGAGATATAGGGGAAGGTATGAGAGGTGCACGAAAACAGCGATATAGGTGAAGGAATGGGAGGTGCGCGAAAACAGGGCGATATAGTTGAAGGAATGGGAGGTGCGCGAAGACACAACGCATTATAGTGGATGCTATGGGAGGTGCGCGAATACACAGCGATATAGGGGACATTATGAGATGCGCATAACAACACGGCGATATAGGGGAAGTTACCAGTGGTGCCCAAAAACACGACGATACAATGGGAAGCTATGAGAGGTGAGCAATAACACTGCGCTAAAGGTGAATCTATGGGATGTGCGCGAAAATACAGCGATATAGGGGAAGGTATGAGAGGTGCGCAAGGCACAGCGATATAGGGGGAGGTATGGAAGGTGCTCGAAAACTGGGTGATATAGATGAAGTTATGAGAGTTATGCAAAGGCACAGCAATATAGGGGATGCTATGGAAGGTGCGCGAAAACACAGTCACATAGTGGAAGAGAGGAGAGGTGCGCGAAAACACGGTGATATAGGGGAAGCAATGAGAGTTGTGCGAAAACACGCTGATACAGGGAACTGTATCAGAAGTGCGAGAACACAGAGCGATATAGGGGAAGTATTGAGAGGATCGAAAACATAGCGATCTAGGTGAAGACATGAGAGGTGCGCGAAAACATGCGATATAGGGGAAGCTATGAGAGGTGAGCAATAACACAGCGATAAAGCTGAAACTATGGGATGTGCGCGAAAAGACAGCGATATAGGGGAAGATATGAGAGGTGCGCAAGGCACAGCGATATAGGGGATGCTATGGGAGGTGCGTGAATATACAGCGATATAGGGGACGTGATCAGATGTGCATGAAAACTCAGCGATATTAGGGTAGATATGAGAGGTGCACAAAAACACAGCGATGCAGGAGAAGTTATGAGAGGTGTGTGAAAACACAGCGATATAGGGGAAGGTATGAGAGGTGTGTGAAAACACAGCGATATAGGGGAGGTATGAGAGGTGCATGAAAACACAGCGATATAGGGGAAGATATGGAAGGTGCGCGAAAACGGGGCGATATAGGGGAAGGTATGAGAGGTGCGCGAAGGCACAGCATTATAAGGGATGCTATGGGATGTGCGCGAATACACAGCGATATAGGGGACGTTATGAGATGTGCATAAAAACACGGCAATATAGGGGAAATTATGAGAGGTGCGCAAAAATACAGCAATACAGGGGAAGTTATGAGAGGTGCGTGAAAACACAGCGATATAAGGGGAGGTATGAGAGGTACACGAAAACACAGCGATATAGGTGAAGTAATGATAGGAGCAAAAACATAGCGATATAGGTGAAGATATGCGAGGTGTGCGAAAACACGGCGAAATATGGTAAGCTATGAGAGGTGAGCAATAACACAGCGATCAAGGTGAAGCTAAGGGATGTGCGTGAAAACAGCGATGTAGGCGAAGCTATGGGAGGTGCGCGAAAGCACAGTGATATAGGGGAAGGTATGAGATGTGCGCAAAAATACTTCGATATAGGGGAAGGTATGAGAGCTGCGTGAAAACACAGCGATATAGGGGAAGTTATGAGAGGTGCGTGAAAACCCAGCGACATTGGGGACGTTATGAGATGTGCATGAAAACACGGTGATATTGGGGAAGGTATGAGAGGTGTGCAAAAACACAGCGATATACGAGAATGCATGAGAGGAGTGCGAAAACAGGGCGATACAGGGGAAGTTAAGAGAGGTGTGTGAAAACACAGCGATTTAGGGGAAGGTATGAGAGGAGTTCGAAAACACAGCGATACCGGGAAAGTATGGGAGGTGCGCAAAAACAGGGCGATATAGGGGAAGCTATGAGAGGTGAGCAAAAACATGGTGATACAGGGGAAGCTATGGGAGGTGCGTGAATACACAGTGATATAGGGGACGTGATGAGATGTGCATGAAAATGCAACGATATTAGTGAAGGTATGAGAGGTGCGCGAAAACACAGCGATATAGGGGAAGGTATGAGAGGTGCGCGAAAACAGGGCGATATATGTGAAGGAATGGGAGGTGCGCGAAAACAGGGCGATATAGGTGAAGGAATGGGAGGTGTGCGAAAACAGGGCGATATAGATGAAGTTATGAGAGGTATGCGAAGGCACAGCAATATAGGGGATTCTATGGAATGTGCGCGAAAACACAGTGATATAGGGGAAGACAGGAGAGGTGCGCGAAAACACGGTGATATAGGGGAATCTATGAGAGGTGAGCAAAAACACGGCGATATAGGGGACGTTAAGAGAGGTGCGTGAAAACACAGCGATATAGGGGAAGGTATGAGAGGTGCACGAAGGCACAGCGATATAGGGGATGCTATGGGAGGTGCAAGAAAACACAGCGATATAGGAGACGGTATGAGATGTGCATAAAAACATGGCGATATAGGGGGAGGTATGAGAGTTGCGCGAAAACTTGGCGTTACAGTGGAATGCATCAGAGGTGCCAGAAAACACAGCTATGTAGTGGAATACATGAGAGGTGTGCGAAAACAGGGCAATATAGTGGAAGCTATGGGATGTGTACGAAAACTGGTCGATATAGGGGAAGCTATGAGAGGTGTGCGAAAACACAGCGATATAGGGGACGCAATGGGACGTGCGCGAAAACACAGTGATATGGGGAAGGTATGAGAGGTGTGCGAGAACACGGTGATATAGGGGAAATTATGAGAGGTGTGCGAAAACACGGCGATACGGCAAAATGTATCAGATGTGCGAGAAAACACAGCGATATAGGGGAAGTATTGAGAGGAGCGAAAACATAGCGATCTAGGTGAAGACATGAGAGGTGCGCGAAAACACGGCGATATAGGGGAACCTATGAGAGGTGAGCAATAACACAGGGATAAAGGTGAATCTATGGGATGTGCGCGAAAAGACAGCGATATAGGGGAATCTATGAGAGGTGCGCAACTCACAGCGATATAGGGGATGCTATGAGAGGTGCGTGAATACACAGCGATATAGGGGACGTGATGAGATGTGCATGAAAACGCAGCGATATTGGGGAAGGTATGAGAGGTGCACATAAACACAGCGATATAGGAGAAGTTATGAGAGGTGTGCGAAAACACAGCGATGTAGGGGAAGGTATGAAAGGTGCACGAAAACACAGAGATATATACGGGAAGGAATGGGAGGTGCATGAATACACAGCGATATAGGGGACGTTATGAGATGTGCATGAAAACGCAGCGATATTGGGGAAGGTATGAGAGGTGCACAAAAACACAACGATATAGGAGAAGTTATGAGAGGTGAGCAAAAACACGGCGATACAGGGGAAGCTATGAGAGGTGCGCAAGGCACAGAGATATAGGGGAAGCTATGAGAGGTGCGCAAGCACAGCGATATAGGGGATGCTATGAGAGGTGCGCGAATACACAGCGATACTGGGGAAATTATGAGAGGTGTATGAAAACTCAGCGATATTAGGGAAGGTATGAAAGGTGCAGGAAAACACAGCGATTTAGGGGAAGGAATCGGAGGTGCGCGAAAACGGCGATATAGGGGAAGGTATGAGAGGTGCACGAAGGCACAGCGATATAGTGGATGCTATGGGAGGTGCGCAAATACACAGCGATATAGGGGAAGACATGAGAGGTGCGTGAAAACAGCGATAAAGGGGACGCTATTGGACGTGCGCGAAAACACAGTGATATAGGGGAAGATATGAGAGGTGTGCGAGAACACGGCAATATAGGTGAAATTATGAGATGTGCGCGAAAACACGTTGATACAGGGAACTATATCAGATGTGCAAGAACACAGAGAGATATAGGGGAAGTAATGAGAGGCGCGGAAACACAGCGATATCGGTGAAGACATGAGAGGTGCGTGAAAACACAGCGATATCGGGACGCTATTGGACGTGCGCGAAAACACAGTGATATAGGGGAACATATGAGAGGTGTGCGAGAACACGGCAATATGGGTGAAATTATGAGAGGTGCGCGAAAACAACGATGTAGGCGAAGCTATGGGAGGTGCGCGAAAGCACAGCGATATAGGGGAAGGTATGAGATGTGCATCAATACACGGTAATAGTCGGGAAGCCATGAGAGGTGTGCGAAAACACAGCGATATAGGGGAAGATATGAGAGGAGCACGAAAACAGGGCGATATAGTGGAGGTTATGAGAGGTGCGTGAAAACCCAGCGAAATTGGGGACGTTATGAGATGTGCATGAAACCACGGTTATATTGGGGAAAGTATGAGAGATGTGCAAAAACACACCGGTATACGGGAATGCATGAGAGGTGCGCGAAGGCACAGTGATGTAGGGGGTGGTATGGGAGGTGCGCGAATACATAGCGATATAGGGGAAGGTAGGAGATGTGCGCAAAAATAGATCGATATAGGGGAAGGTATGAGAGGTGCACGAAAACAGCGATGTAGGCGAAGCTATGGGAGGTGCGCGAAAACACAGCGATATAGGGGAAGGTATGAGAGCTGCGTGAAAACGCAGTGATATTGGGGAAGGTATGAGAGGAGCCCGAAAACACAGCGATATATGGGAATGCATGAGAGGTGTGCGAAGGCACAGTGATATAGGGGATGGTATGGGAGGTGCGCGAATACACAGCGATATAAGGGGAGTATGAGAGGTACACGAAAACACAGCGATATAGGGGAAGGTATGGGAGGTGCTCGAAAACAGAGCGATATAGGGAAAGGTATGAGACGTGTGCGAAACACAGCAATATAGGGGCTGGTATGGGAGATGCACGAAAATACAGTGATATAGGGGAAGACATGAGAGGTGCGTGAAAACAGAGTGATACAGGGGACGCTTTTGTACGTGCGCGAAAACACAGTGATATAGGGGAAGATATGAGAGGTGTGCGAGAACACGGCGATATAGGTGAAATTATGAGAGGTGCGCGAAAACACGTTGATACAGGGAACTGTAACAGAAGTGCAAGAACACAGAGCGATATAGGGGAAGTAATGAGAGGAGCGGAAACATAGTGATATAGGTGAAGAAATGAGAGGTGCGCGAAAACACGGCGATATAGGGGAAGGTATGAGAGGTGCGCAAAAACACAGCGATGTAGGCGAAGCCATGGGAGGTGCACGGGAAACAGGGCGACATAGGGGAAGGTATGAGCAATTAGCGAAGGCACAGCGATATAGAGGATGCTATGGGAGGTGCGTGAATACACACAGATGTAGGAGACTTTATGAGATGTGCTTGAAAACACGGCGATATTGGAGAAGCCATGAGAGGTGTGCAAAAATACAGCGATATAGGGGACGGTGTGGGAGCTGTGTGAAAACAGGGCGACATGGGGGAAGGTATGAGAGGTGCGCGAAGGCACAGCGATATAGGGGATGCTATGGCAGTTGCGCGAATACACAGCGATATATGGGACGTTAAGGGATGTGCATGAAAACGCGGCGATATTGGGGAAGCCATGAGAGGTACGCAAAAATACGGCGATATAGGAGAAATTATGAGAGGTGCACGAAAACACGGCGATATTGGGGAAGGTATGGGAGGTGCGCGAAAACAGGGCGATATAGGGGAAGTTATGAGAGGTGCGCGAATGCACAGCGATATAGGGGATGCTATGAGAGGTGCGCCAAAACACCGTGATATAGGGGAAGACATGAGAGGTGCGCAAAAAGAGGGCAATATAGTGGAACCTATGGGATGTGCGCGAAACCATGGCGATACAGGGGAATGTATCAGAGGTGCGAGAAAACACAGCGATATAGGGGACGTTAAGAGAGGTGCGTGAAAACACAGCGATATAGGGGAAGGTATGAGAGGTGCACGAAGGCACAGCGATATAGGGGATGCTATGGGAGGTGCAAGAAAACACAGCGATATAGGAGACGGTATGAGATGTGCATAAAAACATGGCGATATAGGGGGAGGTATGAGAGTTGCGCGAAAACTTGGCGTTACAGTGGAATGCATCAGAGGTGCCAGAAAACACAGCTATGTAGTGGAATACATGAGAGGTGTGCGAAAACAGGGCAATATAGTGGAAGCTATGGGATGTGTACGAAAACTGGTCGATATAGGGGAAGCTATGAGAGGTGTGCGAAAACACAGCGATATAGGGGACGCAATGGGACGTGCGCGAAAACACAGTGATATGGGGAAGGTATGAGAGGTGTGCGAGAACACGGTGATATAGGGGAAATTATGAGAGGTGTGCGAAAACACGGCGATACGGCAAAATGTATCAGATGTGCGAGAAAACACAGCGATATAGGGGAAGTATTGAGAGGAGCGAAAACATAGCGATCTAGGTGAAGACATGAGAGGTGCGCGAAAACACGGCGATATAGGGGAACCTATGAGAGGTGAGCAATAACACAGGGATAAAGGTGAATCTATGGGATGTGCGCGAAAAGACAGCGATATAGGGGAATCTATGAGAGGTGCGCAACTCACAGCGATATAGGGGATGCTATGAGAGGTGCGTGAATACACAGCGATATAGGGGACGTGATGAGATGTGCATGAAAACGCAGCGATATTGGGGAAGGTATGAGAGGTGCACATAAACACAGCGATATAGGAGAAGTTATGAGAGGTGTGCGAAAACACAGCGATGTAGGGGAAGGTATGAAAGGTGCACGAAAACACAGAGATATATACGGGAAGGAATGGGAGGTGCATGAATACACAGCGATATAGGGGACGTTATGAGATGTGCATGAAAACGCAGCGATATTGGGGAAGGTATGAGAGGTGCACAAAAACACAACGATATAGGAGAAGTTATGAGAGGTGAGCAAAAACACGGCGATACAGGGGAAGCTATGAGAGGTGCGCAAGGCACAGAGATATAGGGGAAGCTATGAGAGGTGCGCAAGCACAGCGATATAGGGGATGCTATGAGAGGTGCGCGAATACACAGCGATACTGGGGAAATTATGAGAGGTGTATGAAAACTCAGCGATATTAGGGAAGGTATGAAAGGTGCAGGAAAACACAGCGATTTAGGGGAAGGAATCGGAGGTGCGCGAAAACGGCGATATAGGGGAAGGTATGAGAGGTGCACGAAGGCACAGCGATATAGTGGATGCTATGGGAGGTGCGCAAATACACAGCGATATAGGGGAAGACATGAGAGGTGCGTGAAAACAGCGATAAAGGGGACGCTATTGGACGTGCGCGAAAACACAGTGATATAGGGGAAGATATGAGAGGTGTGCGAGAACACGGTAATATAGGTGAAATTATGAGATGTGCGCGAAAACACGTTGATACAGGGAACTATATCAGATGTGCAAGAACACAGAGAGATATAGGGGAAGTAATGAGAGGCGCGGAAACACAGCGATATCGGTGAAGACATGAGAGGTGCGTGAAAACACAGCGATATCGGGACGCTATTGGACGTGCGCGAAAACACAGTGATATAGGGGAACATATGAGAGGTGTGCGAGAACACGGCAATATGGGTGAAATTATGAGAGGTGCGCGAAAACAACGATGTAGGCGAAGCTATGGGAGGTGCGCGAAAGCACAGCGATATAGGGGAAGGTATGAGATGTGCATCAATACACGGTAATAGTCGGGAAGCCATGAGAGGTGTGCGAAAACACAGCGATATAGGGGAAGATATGAGAGGAGCACGAAAACAGGGCGATATAGTGGAGGTTATGAGAGGTGCGTGAAAACCCAGCGAAATTGGGGACGTTATGAGATGTGCATGAAACCACGGTTATATTGGGGAAAGTATGAGAGGTGTGCAAAAACACACCGGTATACGGGAATGCATGAGAGGTGCGCGAAGGCACAGTGATGTAGGGGGTGGTATGGGAGGTGCGCGAATACATAGCGATATAGGGGAAGGTAGGAGATGTGCGCAAAAATAGATCGATATAGGGGAAGGTATGAGAGGTGCACGAAAACAGCGATGTAGGCGAAGCTATGGGAGGTGCGCGAAAACACAGCGATATAGGGGAAGGTATGAGAGCTGCGTGAAAACGCAGTGATATTGGGGAAGGTATGAGAGGAGCCCGAAAACACAGCGATATATGGGAATGCATGAGAGGTGTGCGAAGGCACAGTGATATAGGGGATGGTATGGGAGGTGCGCGAATACACAGCGATATAGGGGACGTTATGAGATGTGCGCAAAAATACATCGATATGGGGAAGTTATGAGAGGTGCGCGAGAACACAGCGATATAGGGAAAGCTATGAGATGTGCATGAATTCACGGCGATAGTCGGTAAGCCATGAGAGGTGTGCGAAAACACAGCGATATAGGGGAAGGTATGAGAGCAGCGAGAAAACACATTGATATAGGGGAAGGTATGAGAGGAGTGCGAAAACAGGGCGATATAGGGGAAGTTATGAGAGGTGCGCGAAAGCACAGCGATATAAGGGATGCTATGGGAGGTGCGCGAATGCACAGCGATATAGAGGATGTTATGAGATGTGCATAACAACACGGCGATATAGGGTAAGTTATGAGAGGTGTGCAAAAACACGGCGATATAGGGGAAGCTATGAGAGGTGAGCAATAACAGAGCGATAAAGGTGAATCTATGGGATGTGCGCGAAAAGACCGCTATATAGGGGAACGTATGAGAGGTGCGCAAGGCACAGCGATATAGGGGGATGTATGAGAGGTGCACAAAAACACAGCGATATGGGGACGTGATGAGATGTGCATTAAAACGCAGTGATATTAGGGAAGGTATGAGAGGTGCAGAAAAACACAGCGATATAGGAGAAGTTATGAGAGGTGTGTGAAAACACAGCGATATATGGGAAGGTATGGAAGGTGCACGAAAACGGGGCGATATAGGGGAAGCTATGAGAGGTGCGCGACGGCACAGCATTATAAGGGATGCTATGGGATATGCGCGAATACACAGCGATATAAGGGACGTTATGAGATGTGCATGAAAACACGGCAATATAGGGGAAGGTATAAGAGCTGCGCAAAAATACAGTGATATAGGAGAAGTTATGAGAGGTGCGTGAAAACACAGCGATATAAGGGAAGGTATGAGAGGTGCACGAAAACACAGCGATATTGGGGAAGGTATGGGAGGTGCACGAAAACAGGGCGATATAGGGGAAGTTATGAGAAGTGCTCGAAGGCACAGCGATATAAGGGATGCTATGAGAGGTGCGCGAAAACACCGTGATATAGTGGAAGACATGAGAGGTGCGCAAAAACAGGGCAATATAGTGGAACCTATGGGATGTGCGCGAAACCACGGCGATACAGGGGAATGTATCAGAGTTGCGAGAAAACACAGCGATATAGGGGACGCTATGGCACATGCGCAAAAAAGCAGTGGCATAGGGGAACGTATGAGAGGTGTGCGAGAACACGGCGATATGGGTGAAATTATGAGAGGTGCGCGAAAACATGCAATACAGGAGAATGTATCAAAGGTGCGAGAAAACACAGCGATATAGGGAAGTAATGATAGGAGCGAAAACATAGCGATATAGGTGAAGACATGCGAGGTGCGCGAAAACACGGCGATATAGGGTAAGCTATGAGAGGTGATCAATACCACATCGATCAAGGGGAAGCTATGGGATGTGTGCAAAAACAGCGATGTAGGCGAAGCTATGGGAGTTGCGCGAAAACACAGCGATATAGGGGAAGTTATGAGATGTGCATGAATACACGGTGATAGTCGGGTAACCATGAGATGTGCATGAAAACACGGTGATATTGGGGAAGGTATGAGAGGTGTGCAAAAACACAGCGATATACGGGAATGCATGAGAGGAGTGCGAAAACAGGATGATATAGGGGAAGCTATGAACGGTGAGCAATAACACAGCGATAAAGGGGACATTATGAGATCTGCGCAAAAATACATTGTTATAGGGGAAGGTATGAGAGGTGCACGAAAACAGCGATGCAGGCGAAGCTATGGGAGGTGCGCGAAAACACAGCGATATAGGGGAAGGTAGGAGATGTGCATGAATGCACGGCGATAGTCGGGAAGCCATGAGAGGTGTGCGAAAACACAGCGATATAGGGGAAAGTATGAGAGCTGCGTGAAAACACCGTGATATTGGGGAAGTTATGAGAGGAGCGCGAAAACACAGCGATATACGGGAATGCATGAGAGGTGCGCGAAGGCCCAGTGATATAGGGGATGATATGGGAGGTGCGCGAATACACAGCGATATAGGGGACGTTATGAGATGTGCGCAAAAATACATCGATATAGGGGAAGGTATGAGAGGTGCGAGAAAACACAGCGATATAGGGAAAGCTATGAAATGTGCATGAATACACGGTGATAGTCGGGAAGCCATGAGAGGTGTGCGAAAACACAGCGATATAGGGGAAGGTATGAGAGCAGCGTGAAAACACATTGATATAGGGGAAGGTATGAGAGGAGTGCGAAAACAGGGCGATATAGGGGAAGTTATGAGAGGTGCGTAAAAACCTAGCGATATAGGGGACGTTATGAGATGTGCATGAAAACACGGCGATATAGGGGAAGGTATGAGAGGTGCGCGAAGGCACAGCGATATAAGGGATGCTATGGGAGGTGCGTGAATACACAACGATATAGAGGACGTCATGAGATGTGCATAATAACACGGCGATATAGGGTAAGTTATGAGAGGTGCGCAAAAACAGGGCAATATAGTGGAACCTATGGGATGTGTGCGAAACCACGGCGATACAGGGGAATGTATCAGAGGTGCGAGAAAACACAGCGATATAGGGGACGCCATGGGACATGCGCAAAAAAACAGTGATATAGGGGAAGGCATGAGAGGTGTGCGAGAACACGGTGACATAGGGGAAATTGTAAGAGGTGCGCGAAAACATGCAATACAGGAGAATGTATCAGAGGTGCGAGAAAACACAGCGATATAGGGGAGGTAATGATAGGAGCGAAAACATAGCGATATAGGTGAAGACATGCGAGGTGCGCGAAAACACGGCGATATAGGGTAAGCTATGAGAGGTGATCAATAACACATCGATCAAGCGGAAGGTATGGGATGTGCGCAAAAACAGCGATGTAGGCGAAGCTATGGGAGGTGCGCGAAAACACAGCGATATAGGGGAAGTTATGAGATGTGCATAAAAACACAGCGATATGGGGGAAGTTATGAGAGGTGCGCAAAAATGCAGCGATATAGCAGAAGTTATGAGAGGTGCGTGAAAACACAGCGATACAGGGGAAGGTATGAGAGGTGCGCGAAAACACAGCGATATAGGGGACGCTATGGGAGGTGCGCGAAAACACAGCGATAAAGGGGACAGTACGAGATGTGCATGAATACACGGCAATATTGGGGAAGCCATGAAAGGTGCATGAAAACACAGCGATATAGGGAAAGGTATGAGAGGTGTGCAAAAACACAGCGATATCGGGGAAGTTATGGGAAGTGAGCGAAAACAGGGCGATATAGGGGAAGGTATGAGAGGTACGCGAAGGCACAGTGATATAGGGGGCTATGGGAGGTGCACGAATACACAGCTATATAGGGGACGTTATGAGATGTGCATGAAAACACGGCAATATGGGGGAAGGTATGAGAGGTGCGCAAAAATACAGCATTATAGCAGAATTTATGAGAGGTGCGTGAAAACACAGTAATATAGGGCAAGGTATGAGAAGTGCACGAAAACACAGCGATATAGGGGACGTGATGAGATGTGCATGTAAACGCACTGATATTAGGGAAGCCATGAGAGGTGCATGAAAACACAGCGATACAGGGGAAGTTATGAGAGGTGCGCAAAAATGCAGCGATATAGCAGAAGTTATGAGAGGTGCACAAAAACAGTGCGATATAGGGGAAGGTATGAGTGGTGCCCGAAAACACAGCGATATAGGGGAGCCTATGGGACGTGCGCGCAAACACGGCAATGTAGGGGAACTTATGAGAAGTGCACGAAAACACGGCGATATGGGAGAATGTATCAGAGGTGTGAGAAAACACAGCGATATAGGGGAAGTAATGAGAGGAGCGAAAACATAGCGATCTAGGTGAAGACATGAGAGGTGCGTGAAAGCACGGCGATATAGGGGAAGCTATGAGAGGTGAGCAAAAACACGGCGATATAGGGGAAGCTGTGAGAGGTGTGCAATAACACAGCGATAAATTTGAATCTATGGGATGTGCGCGAAAAGACAGCGATATAGGGGAAGGTATGAGAAGTGCGCAAGGCACAGCAATATAGGGGATGCTATGGTAGGTGCGTGAATACACAGCGATATAGGGGACGTTATGAGATGTGCATTAAAATGCAGCGATATTAAGGAAGAAATAAGAGGTGCAGAAAACAAGGGCGATATAGGAGAAGTTATGAGAGGTGTGTGAAAACACAACGATATAGGGGAATGTATGAGAGATGCACGAAAACACAGCGATATAGGGGAAGGTCTGGGAAGTGCGCGAAAACACAGCGATATAGGGGATGCTATGGGATGTGTGTGAAAACACAGTGATCTAGGAGACGGTATGAGATGTGCATGAAAGCACAACGATATAGGGGAAGATATGAGAGGTACAGGAAGGCACAGCGATATAACGGATGGTATGGGATGTGCGCGAAAACACAGCGATATAGGGGACGCTATGGGAGGTGCGCGAAAACACGGCGATACAGGGGAATGTATCAGAGGTGCGAGAAAACACAGCGAGATAGGGGAAGTAATGAGAGGAGCGAAAACATAGCGATCTAGGTGAAGACATGAGAGGTGCGCGAAAACACAGCGATATAGGGGAAGCTATGAAAGGTGAGCAAAAACACGGCGATATATGGGAAGCTCTCGAGGTGTGCAATAACACAGTGATCAAGTTGAATCTATGGGATGTGTGCGAAAAGACACCAATATAGGGGAAGGTATGGGAGGTGCGCAAGGCACAGCGATATAGGGGATGCTATGGGAGGTGCGTGAATACACAGCGATATAGGGGACGTTATGAGATGTGCAGGAAGAAGCAGCGATATTAGGGAAGATATAAGAGGTGCACAAAAACACAGCGATATAGGAGAAGTTATGAGAGGTGCGTGAAAACACAGCGATATAGAGGGAGGTATGAGAGGTGCACGAAAACACAGCAATACAGGGGAAGGTATGGGAGGTGCTCGAAAACGGCGATATAGGGGACAGTATGAGATTTGTATGAAAACATGGCGATATAGGGGAAGATATGAGAGGTGCGCGAAAACACGACACTATAGGGGACGGCATGAGAGGTGCGCTAGGCACAGCGATATAGGGGATGCTATGGGAGGTGCGTGAATACACAGCGATATACGGATGTATATGTATATATGTATATGCTATGAGATGTGCATGAAAACGCAGCAATATTAGGGAAGGTATGAGAGTTTCACAAAAGCAAGGTGACATAGGAGAATGAATGGGAAGTGTGCGAAAACAGGGCGATATAGGCGAAGGTATGAGAAATGCGCGAAGGCACAGCAATATGTGGGAGGCTATGGGAGGTGCGCGACTACACAGTGATATAGGGGACGTTATGAGATGTGCATAAAAACACAGCTATATGGGGAAGTTATGAGAGGTGCGCAAAAATGCAGCAATATTGGAGAAGTTATGAGAGGTGCGTGAAAACACAGTGATACAGGGGAAGGTATGAGAGGTGTGCGAAAACAGGGCGATATATGGGAAGGTATGAGAGGTGCGCGAAGGCACAGTGATATAGGAGACATTATGAGATGTGCATGAAAACACGGCAATATAGGGGAAGGTATGAGATGTACGCAAAAGTACAGCGATATAGGAGAAGTTATGAGAGGTGCGTGAAAACACAGCGATATAGGGGAAGGTATAAGAGGTGCACAATAATACAGCGATATAGGGGAAGGTATGGGAGGTGCGCGAAAACGGCGATATAGGGGACGTTATGAGATTTGCATGAAAACACATCAATATAGGGGAAGGTATGAGATGTGCACAAAAATACAGCGATATAGCAGAAGTTATGAGAGGTGAGTGAAAACACAGCGATACAGGGGAAGGTATGAGAGGTGCGCGAAAACACAGCGATACAAGGGACGCTATGGGAGGTGCGCGAAAACACAGCGATAAAGGGGACAGTACAAGATGTGCATGAATACACGGCGATATTGGGGAAGCCATGAGAGGTGCTTGAAAACACAGCGACATAGGGGAAGGTATGAGAGGTGTGCAAAAACACAGCGATATCGGGGAAGTTATGGGAAGTGAGCAAAAACAGGGTGATATAGGGGAAGGTATGAGAGGTACGCGAAGGCACAGTGATATAGGGGGCTATGGGAGGTGCACGAATGCACAGCTATATAGGGGACGTTATGAGATGTGCATGAAAACACGGCAATATGGGGGAAGGTATGAGAGGTGCGCAAAAATACAGCATTATAGCAGAATTAATGAGAGGTGCGTGAAAACTCAGTAATATAGGGCAAGGTATGAGAAGTGCACGAAAACACAGCGATATAGGGGACGTGATGAGATGTGCATGAAAACGCACTGATATTAGGGAAGCCATGAGAGGTGCATGAAAACACAGCGATATAGGGGAAGTTATGAGAGGTGCGCAAAAATGCAGCGATATAGCAGAAGTTGTGAGAGGTGCGCAAAAACAGTGCGATATAGGGGAAGGTATGAGTGGTGCCCGAAAACACAGCGATATCGGGGAGCCTATGGGACGTGCGCGCAAACACGGCAATGTAGGGGAACTTATGAGAAGTGCACGAAAACACGGCGATATGGGAGAATGTATCAGAGGTGTGAGAAAACACAGCGATATAGGGGAAGTAATGAGAGGAGCGAAAACATAGCGATCTAGGTGAAGACATGAGAGGTGCGCGAAAGCACGGCGATATAGGGGAAGCTATGAGAGGTGAGCAAAAACACGGCGATATAGGGGAAGCTGTGAGAGGTACGCGAAGGCACAGTGATATAGGGGGCTATGGGAGGTGCACGAACACACAGCTATATAGGGGACGTTATGAGATGTGCATGAAAACACGGCAATATGGGGGGAGGTATGAGAGGTGCGCAAAAATACAGCATTATAGCAGAATTTATGAGAGGTGTGTGAAAACACAGTAATATAGGGCAAGCTATGAGAAGTGCACGAAAACACAGCAATATAGGGGAAGGAATGGGAGGTGCGCGAAAACAGTGCGATATAGGGGAAGGTATGAGAGGTGCCCGAAAACACAGCGATATAGGGGAGGCTATGGGACGTGTGCGCAAACACGGCAATATAGGGGAACTTATGAGAAGTGCACGAAAACACGGCGATACAGGGGAATGTATCAGAGGTGCGAGAAAGCACAGCGATATAGGGGATGTTATGAGATGTGCATGAAAACACAGCGATATAGGGGAAGATATGAGAGGTACACGAAAACGCGGTGATATGGGAGAATGTATCAGAGGTGTGAGAAAACACAGCGATATAGGGGAAGTAATGAGAGGAGCGAAAACATAGCGATCTAGGTGAAGACATGAGAGGTGCGCGAAAACACGGCGATATAGGGGAAGCTATGAGAGGTGTGCAATAACACAGCGATAAAGTTGAATCTACGGGATGTACGCGAAAAGACAGCGATATAGGGCAAGGTATGAGAAGTGCGCAAGGCACAGCAATATAGGGAATGCTATGGGAGGTGCGTGAATACACAGCGATACAGAGGACGTTACGAGATGTGCATTAAAATGCAGCGATATTAAGGAAGAAATAAGAGGTGCAGAAAACAAGGGCGATATAGGAGAAGTTATGAGAGGTGTGTGAAAACACAGCGATATAGGGGAATGTATGAGAGATGCACGAAAACACAGCGATATAGGGGAAGGTCTGGGAGGTGCGCGAAAACACAGCGATATAGGGGGTGCTATGGGATGTTCGTGAAAACACAGTGATATAGGAGACGGTATGAGATGTGCATGAAAACACAACGATATAGGGGAAGATATGAGAGGTACAGGAAGGCACAGCGACATAGGGGAAGGTATGAGAGGTGTGCAAAAACACAGCGATATCGGGGAAGTTTTGGGAAGTGAGCAAAAACAGGGCGATATTGGGGAAGGTATGAGAACTGCGTGAAAACACAGTGATATAGGGGAAGGTATGAGAGGTGCGTGAAAACCCAGCGACATTGCGGACATTATGAGATGTGCATGAAAACACGGTGATATTGGGGAAGGTATGAGAGGTGTGCAAAAACACAGCAATATACGGGAATGCATGAGAGGAGTGCGAAAACAGGGCGATATAGGGGAAGCTATGAGAGGTGAGCAATAACACAGCGATAAAGGGGATATTATGAGATCTGCGCAAAAATACATCGATATGGGGAAGGTATGAGAGGTGCACGAAAACAGCGATGTAGGCGAAGCTATGGGAGGTGCGCGAAAACACAGCGATATAGGGGAAGCTATGAGATGTGCATGAATACACAGCGATAGTCGGGAAGCCATGAGAGGTGTGCGAAAACACAGCGATATAGGGGAAGGTATGAGAGCTGCGTGAAAACACAGTGATATAGGAGAAGGTATGAGAGGAGCGCGAAAACTGGGCGATATAGGGGAAATTATGAGAAGTGTATGAAAACCTAGCGATATAGGGGATGTTATGAGATGTGCATGAAAACACGGCGATATAGAAGGTATGAGAGGTGCACGAAGGCACAGCGATTTAGGGGAAGGTATGAGAGGTGCACGAAAACAGCGATATAGGTGAAGGAATGGGAGGTGCGCGAAAACAGGGCGATATTTGGGAAGGTATGAGAGGTGCGCGAAGGCAAAGCGATATAAGGGATGCTATGGGAGGTGCGCGAATACACAGCGATATAGAGGACGTTATGAGATGTGCATAACAACATGGCGATATAGGGTAAGTTATGAGAGGTGTGCAAAAACACGGCGATATAGGGGAAGCTATGAGAGGTGAGCAATAACACAGCGATAAAGGTGAATCTGTGGGATGTGCACGAGAAAACAGCTATATAGGGGAAGGTATGAGAGGTGCGCAAGGCACAGCGATATATGGGGAGGTACGAGAGGTGCACGAAAACACAGCAATATAGGGGAAGGTATGGAAGGTACTCGAAAACAGGGCGATATGGGGAAGATATGAGAGGTATGCGAAGGCACAGCAATATAGGGGATGCTATGGGAGCTGCGCGAAAACACAGTGATATAGGGGAAGACATGAGAGGTGCGTGAATACAGGGCAATATAATGGAAGCTATGAGAGGTGAGCAAAAACCCGGTGATTTAGGGGAAACTATTAGAGGTGAGGAATAACAAAGCGATAAAGGTGAATCTATGGGATGTGCGCGAAAAGACAGCGATATAGGGGACGGTATGAGAGGTGCATGAATACACGGCGATATAGGGGAAGCTATGAGAGGTGCGCGAAAACACGGCAATATAGGGGACGGTATGAGAGGTGCGCAAGGCACAGCGATATAGGGGATGCTATGGGAGGTGCGTGAATACACAGCGATATACGGGACGTTATGAGATGTGCATGAAAACGCAGCGATATTAGGGAAGGTATGAGAGGTTCACAAAAGCAAGGCGACATAGGAGAATGAATGGGAAGTGTGCGAAAACAGGGCGATATAGGTGAAGGTATGAGAAGTGCGCGAAGGCACAGCAATATGTGGGAGGCTATGGGAGGTGCGCGACTACACAGTGATATAGGGGACGTTATGAGATGTGCATAAAAACACAGCGATATAGGGGAAGTTATGAGAGTTGCGCAAAAATGCAGCAATATAGGAGAAGTTATGAGAGGTGCGAGAAAACACAGCGATATAGGGGAAGGCATGAGAGGTACGCGAAGGCACAGTTATATAGGGGTGCTATGGGAGGTGCACGAATACACAGCGATATAGGGGACGTTATGAGATGTGCATGAAAACACGGCAATATAGGGGAAGGTATGAGAGGTGCCCGAAAACACAGCGTTATAGGGGACGCTATGGGACGTGCGCGAAAACATGGCGATATAGGGGAAATTATGAGAGGTGCGCGAAAACACGGCGATACGGGGGAATGTATCAGAGATGCGCGAAAACACAGCGATATAGGGGAAGCTATGAAAGGTGAGCAAAAACACGGCGATATAAGGGAAGCTCTGAGAGGTGTGCAATAACACAGTGATAAAGTTGAATCTATGGGATGTGTGCGAAAAGACACCGATATAGGGGAAGGTATGGGAGGTGCGCAAGGCACAGTGATATAGGGGATGCTATGGGAGGTGTGTGAATACACACCGATATAGGGGACGTTATGAGATGTGCAGGAAGAAGCAGCGATATTAGGGAAGATATAAGAGGTGCACAAAAACACAGCGCTATAGGAGAAGTTATGAGAGGTGCGTGAAAACACAGCGATATAGAGGGAGGCATGAGAGGTGCACGAAAACATAGCAATATAGGGGAAATTCTAAGAGTGCGCGAAAACATGGCAATACAGGAGAATGTATCAGAGGTGCGAGAAAACAGTGATAAAGGGGAAGTAATGATAGGAGCAAAAACATAGCGATATAGGTGAAGACATGCGAGGTGCGCAAAAACACGACGATATAGGGGAAGCTATGAGAGGTGAGCAATAACACAGCGATCAAGGTGAAGCTATGGGTTGTGCGTGAAAACAGCGATGTAGTCGAAGCTATGGGATGTGCACGAAAACATAGCGATATCGGGGAAGGTATGGGAGGTGCGCGAAAACAGGGCGATATAGCGGAAGGTATGAGAGGTGCGCGAAGGCACAGTGATATAGGGGATGCTACGGGAGGTGCGCGAAAACAGGACGATATAGGGGACGTTATGAGATGTGCATGAAAACACGGCAATATATGGGAAGGTATGAGATGTACGCAAAAGTACAGCGATATAGGGGACGCTATGGGACGTGCGCGAAAACACGGCGATATAGGGGAAATTATGAGAGGTGCGCGAAAACACGACGATACAGGGGAATGGATCAGAGGTGCGAGAAAACACAGCGAGATAGGGGAAGTAATGAGAGGAGCGAAAACATAGCGATCTAGGTGAAGACATGAGAGGTGCGCGAAAACACAGCGATATAGGGGAAGCTATGAAAGGTGAGCAAAAACACGGCGATATAGGGGAAGCTATGAGATGTGCATGAATACACAGCGATAGTCGGGAAGCCATGAGAGGTGTGCGAAAACACAGCGATATAGGGGAAGGTATGAGAGGTGCGAGAAAACACAGCGATATAGGGGAAGCTATGGTAGGTACGTGAAAACATGGCGTTATGGGGGAAGCTATGGTAGGTGCGTGAAAACATGGCGTTATGGGAGAAAGTATGAGAGGTGCGCAAAAACACAGCGATGTAAGGGAAGGTATGAGTGGTGCGCGAAAAGACAACGATATATGGGAAGCCAGGGAAGGTGCACGACAACAGAGAGATACAGGGGAAGGTAGCAGGGGTGCGAGAAAATGCAGCGATATAGGGGAAGCTATGTGAGGTGCATGAAAACACAGCGATCTAGGGGAAGCTATGAGAGGTGCGCGAAAACACAGCGATATAGGGGAAGCTATGGGAGGTATGCGAGAAATCAGCGATACAGGGGAAGCTATGAGAGGTCTGCGAAAACACGCGTAATAGAGGCAGGTATGAGAGGTGTGCGAAAACACATCGATACCAGGGAAGCTACGAGAGGTGCGCAAAAACACATCGATATAGAGGATGGTATAAGAGGTGCACAAAAACAAAACGACATAGGGGTAGGTATGTGAGGTACGCGAAAACACAGCGATATAGGGGAAGATATGGAAGGTGCGCAAACACACATCGATATACTTGAAGGTATGAGAGGTGCGCGAAAACAAAACGATATAGGGGAAGCTGTGCAAGGTGCGCGAAAACACAGTGATATAGGGGAAGGTATGACAGGTGCGAGAAAACACAGTGATATGGGGGAAGCTACGGGAGGTGCGCAAAATCACAGCGATTTCAGGGAAGCTATGGGAGGTGCGCGAAAGCACAGCGATACAGGGGAAAGTATAAGTGGTGCGTGAAAACACAGCCATATTGGGAAATATATGGGAGGTGCGCGAAAACACAATGATAATGGGAAGGTATGGGAGGTGCGTAAAACACAGCGCTGTAGGGGAAGATATGAGAGGTGCACGAAAATATCGCCATATATGGTAAGCTATGAGAGGTGTGCTAAAACAGCGATATAGCGGAAGCAGTGGGAGGTATGCGAAAACACAGCAATACATGGGAAGTCATGAAAGCTGTTTGATAACACAGCGATATAGGGAAAGATGTGAGAGGTGCGCGAAAACGCGACGATATAGGGGAAGGTATAAGGGGTGCAAAAAAACACAACAATATAGGGGAAGCTATGAGAGCTGCGAGAAAACACAGCGATATAGGGGAATCTATGGGAGGTGCTCGAAAACACAGCGATAATGGGAAGGTATGGGAGGTGCGCAAAAACACAGCACTATAGGGTAAGATATGAGAGGTGCACAAAATCACAGCGGTATCGGGGAAGCTATGGGAGGTGTGTGAAAACGCAGTGAAACAGGGGAAGGTATAAGAGATGCATGAAAATACAGCCATATTGGGGAATCTATGGGAGGTGCGCAAAAACACAGCGATTTGGGGAAAGCGATGAGAGGTGTCCGAGAACGTCGCAATATATGGGAATCTATGAGAGGTGTGCAAAAACATGGCGAAAAAGGGGAAGCTATGCGAGGTGTATGAAAACACTGCGATATAGGGGAATGTATAAGAAGTGCGCGAAAACACACCGATAGAGTGGAAGGTATGAGAGGTGCGCAAACACACATCGATATACTTGAAGGTATGAGAAGTGCGTGAAAACACAGAGATATAGAGGAAGCTATGGAAGGTGCGCAAACACACATCGATATACTTGAAGGTATGAGAGGTGCGCGAAAACACAACGATATAGGGGAAGCTATGCAAGGTGCGCGAAAACACAACAATATAGGGGAAGCTATGAGAGCTGCGAGAAAACACAGCGATATAAGGGAATCTATGGGAGGTGCTCGAAAACACAGCGATAATGGGAAGGTATGGGAGGTGCGCAAAAACACAGCACTATAGGGTAAGATATGAGAGGTGCACAAAATCACAGCGGTATCGGGGAAGCTATGGGAGGTGTGCGAAAACACAGCGAAACAGGGGAAGGTATAAGAGATGCATGAAAACACAGCCATATTAGGGAATCTATGGGAGGTGCGCAAAAACACAGCGATTTGGGGAAAGCGATGAGAGGTATCCGAAAACATCGCAATATATGGGAAGCTAAAAGGGGTGCGCGAAATCACGGCGAAAAAAGGGAAGCTATGGGAGCTGTATGAAAACACTGCGATATAGGGGAAGGTATGAGAATTGCGCGAAAACACATCGATATAGTGTAAGGTATGCGAGGTGCGCGAAAACACAGCGATATAGGGGAAGCTATGAGAGATCTGCGAGGAAACGCATTATAGTGGCAGGTATGACAGGTGCACAAAATCTCAATGATATAGCGGAAGGCATGTGAGGTGCGCAAAAACACAGCGATATAGGGGAAGCTATGAGAGGTGCACGAAAACACGGTGATATAGGGGAAGCTATGAGAGGGGAGCGTTATCTGAGCGATATATGGGACGGTATGAGATGTGCACGAAATCACAGCGATATCGGGATGCTATGGGAGGTGTGCGAAAACACAGCGATGCAGGGGAAGGTATAAGAGGTGCATGAAAACACAGCCATATTGGGGAATCTATAGGAGGTGCGCGAAAACACAGCGATTTGGGGAAAGCGATGAGAGGTGTCCGAGAACGTCGCAATATATGGGAAGCTAAAAGGGGTGCGCGAAAACACGGCGAAAAAAGGGAAGCTATGGGAGCTGTATGAAAACACTGCAATATAGGGGAAGGTATGAGAATTGCGCAAAAACACATCGATATAGTGTAAGGTATGCGAGGTGCGCAAAAACACAGCGATATAGGGGAAGCTATGAGAGGTCTGCGAGGAAACGCATTATAGTGGCAGGTATGACAGGTGCACAAAAACTCAATGATATAGCGGAAGGCATGTGAGGTGCGCAAAAACACAGCGATATAGGGGAAGCTATGAGAGGTGCACGAAAACACGGTGATATAGGGGAAGCTATGAGAGGGGAGCGTTATCTGAGCGATATATGGGACGGTATGAGATGTGCACGAAATCACAGCGATATCGGGATGCTATGGGAGGTGTGCGAAAACACAGCGATGCAGGGGAAGGTATAAGAGGTGCATGAAAACACAGCCATATTGGGGAATCTATAGGAGGTGCGCGAAAACACAGCGATTTGGGGAAAGCGATGAGAGGTGTCCGAGAACGTCACAATATATGGGAAGCTATGAGAGGTGTGCGAAAAAACGGCGAAAAAGGGGAAGCTATGCGAGGTGTATGAAAACACTGCGATATAGGGGAATGTATGAGAAGTGCGCGAAAACACACCGATAGAGTGGAAGGTATGAGAGGTGCGCAAAAACTCAACGATATAGAGGAAGGTATGCAAGGTGCGCGAAAACACATCGACATAGGGGAAGCCATGAGAGGGGAGCGTTACTGAGCGATATATAGGACGGTATGAGAGGTGCACAAAAACACAGCGATATAGGGGTAGGTATGCGAGTTGCGCGAAAACACAGCGATATAGGGGAAGGTATGAGAGATCTGCGAGAAAACGTGTTATATTGGCAGGTATGAGAGGTTCGCGAAAACACATCGATACAGGGGAAGCTACGAGAGGTGCGTGAACACATCGATATAGTGGAAGGTATGAGAGGTGCGCAAAAACATAATGATATAGCGGAAGGTGTGCGAGGTGCGCGAAAACACGGCGATATAGGGGAAGCTATGAGACGTGTGCGAAAACAACAATATGGCAGAAGCAGTGGGAGGTATGCGAAAACACAGCAATATATGGGAAGCCATGAAAGCTGTTTGATAACACAGCGATATAGGGAAAGATGTGAGATGTGTGCGAAAACTCGGCAATATAGGGGAAGGTATCAGAGGTGAGCAAAAACACAATGATATTGGGGAAGCTATGCAAGGTGCGCGAAAACACAACAATATAGGGGAAGCTATGAGAGCTGCGAGAAAACACAGCGATATAGGGGAATCTATGGGAGGTGCTCGAAAACACAGCAATAATGGGAAGGTATGGGAGATGCGCAAAAACACAGCACTATAGGGTAAGATATGAGAGGTGCACAAAATCACAGCGGTATCGGGGAAGCTATGGGAGGTGTGCGAAAACACAGCGATGCAGGGGAAGGTATAAGAGATGCATGAAAACACAGCCATATTGGGGAATCTATGGGAGGTGCGCAAAAACACAGCGATTTGGGGAAAGCGATGAGAGGTATCCGAAAACATCGCAATATATGGGAAGCTAAAAGAGGTGCACGAAAACATGGCGAAAAAAGGGAAGCTATGGGAGGTGTATGAAAATACAGCGATATAGGGGGAGGTATGAGAATTGCGCAAAAACACATCGATATAGTGTAAGGTATGCGAGGTGCGCGAAAACACAGCGATATAGGGGAAGCTATGAGAGGTCTGCGAGGAAACGCATTATAGTGGAAGGTATGACAGGTGCGCAAAACCTCAATGATATAGCGGAAGGCATGTGAGGTGTGCAAAAACACAGCGATATAGGGTAAGCTATGAGAGGTGCACGAAAACACGGTGATATAGGGGAAGCTATGAGAGGGGAGCGTTATCTGAGCGATATATGGGACGGTATGAGAGGTGCACAAAAACACAGCGATATAGGGGAATCTATGGGAGGTGCGCGAAAACATAACGATATAGGGAAAGTTTTGAGAGGTGCGCGAAAACGCAGCGATATATGGGAAGCTACGAGAGGTGCGCGAAAACAGAGCGCTATAGGGGAAGGTATGAGAGGTGAAAGAAAACACAGCAATATAGTGGAAGCTATGGGAGGTGTGTGAAAATACGGCATTATAGTAGAAAGTATGAGAGGTGCACGAAAACACAGCGATGTAGGGGAAGGTATGAGTAGTGCACGAAAAAACAGCGATATTTGTGAAGCCATGGGAAGTGCATGACAACAGAGCGATATAGTGGAAAGTATCAGAGGAGTGAGAAAACACAGCGATATTGGGGAAGCTATGGGAGGTGTGCGAAAACGTGGCGATATAGGAGACGCTATGTGAGATGCCCGAAAACACAGCGATCTACGGGAAGTTATGAGAGGTGTGCGAAAACATCGCCATATATGGCAAGCTATGAGAGGTGTGCGAAAACACAGCGATGCAGGGGAAGGTATGAGAGGTGCTCGATAACACAGCGATATAGTGGAAAATGTGAGAGGTGCACGAAAACACAGCGATATAGGGGAATGTATCAGAGGTGTGCGAAAACACAATGATATTAGGGAAGGTATGGGATGTGTGCGAAAACACAGCGATACAGGGGAAGGTATGAGACGTGCGCGACAACACAGCCATATTGGGGAAGCTATAAGTGGTGCGCAAAAACACAGCCATGTAGGGGAAGTTATGAGAGGTGCACGACAACACAGCGATACAGGGGAAGGTTTCAGAGGTGAGAGAAAACACAGCGATATAGGGGAAGCTATGGGAGGTGCGAGAAAACACAGCAATATAGGGGTAGGTATGCGAGGTGCGTGAAAACACAGTGCTATATGTGAAATTATGGGAGGTTCGCGAAAACACGGCGATATAGGCACAGCTGTGAAAGGTCAGCAAAAACACAGCGATATAGGGGAAGGTATGAGAGGTGCATGAAAACACCGCGATTTGGGGGAAGCTATGAGAGGTGCGTGAAATCAATGCAATATATGGAAAGCTATGAGAGGTGCACGAAAACACAGCAACAGAGGGGAGGATATGATAGGCATGCAAATACACAGCGATGTAGGTAAACCTATGGGAGGTGCATGAAAACACAGCGATATAGGCGAAGTTGTGAGCGGTGCGCGAAAACACCGATATAGGGGAGGCTACGAGAGGTGCGCGAAAACACAGCGATATAGTGGAAGGTATGAGAGGTGCGTGAAAACACAATGATAGATGGGAAGCTATGGGGGGTGCACGAAAACAGAACGATATAGGGGAAGGTATGAGAGGGGCAAGAAAACACAGCAATATAGTGGAAGCTATGGGAGGTGTGTGAAAAGACCGAGATATAGGAGAATCTATGAGAAATGCGTGAAAACACAGAGATGTAGGGGAAGGTATGAGGGGTGCGCGAGAACACAGCGATATATGGGATGCCAGGGGAGGTGCACGACAACAGAGAGATACAGGGGACGCTATGGGAGGTGCGTGAAAACACAGCGATCTAAGGGAAGTTATGAGAGGTGTGCGAAAATATCGCCATATATGGCAAGCTATGAGAGGTGTGCTAAAACAGCGATACAGCGGAAGCAGTGGGAGGTATGCGAAAACACAGCAATATATGGGAAGCCATGAAAGCTGTTAGATAACACAGCGATATAGGGAAAGATGTGAGAGGTGTGCGAAAACTCGGCAATATAGGGGAAGGTATCAGAGGTGAGCAAAAACACAATGATATTGGGGAAGCCATGGAAGGTGCGGGAAAACACAGCGATATAGGAGAAGCTATGACAGGTGCGCAAAAACACAGTGATTTGGGGAAAGAGTGATAGGTGCGGGAAAACATTGCAATATATGGGAAGCTATGATAGGTGCGCGAAAACACGGCGAAAAATGGGAAGTTATGGGAGATGCGTGAAAACACAGCGATATAGGGGAGGTATGAGAGGTGGCGAAAACACAACGATATAGAGGAAGGAATGCGAGGTGCGCGAAAACACAGCGATATAGGGGAAGCCATGGGAGTTGTGCGAAATCACAGCGATATCGGGGAAGCTATGGGAGGTGTGCGAGTGCACAGCGATACAGGGGAAGGTATAAGAGGTGCACGAAAACACAGCCATATTGGGGAATCTATGGGAGGTGCGCGAAAGCACAGCGATGTAGAGGAAGCTAGGTGAGGTGGACCAGAACACGGCAATATGGGGGAAGATATGAGAGGTGCGCGAAAACACATCAATACAGGGGAAGCTACGAGAGGTGCGCAAAATCACATCGATATAGTGGAAGGTATGAGAGGTGCACAAAAACACAACGACATAGGGGCCGGTTTGCGAGGTGCGCAAAGACACATCGATATAGGGGAAGCTATGAGAGGTGCGCGAAAACACGGCGCTATAGGGGATGGGATAAGAGGTGCGCGAGAACACATGAATACAGGGGAAGCTTCGAGAGGTGCGCGAACACATCGATATAGTGGAAGGTATGAGAGGTGCGCAAAAACTCAAAGATATAGTGGAAGGTATGCGAGGTGCGCGAAATCACAGCGATATAGCGGAAGATATATATATCTTAACAAGATAAGAGCCCATGGAATTACAGGAAAGTTACATATGTGGATAGAGTTTTGGCTGATTGGCAGGAAACAGAGAGTGGGAATAAAGGGATCCTATTCTGGTTGGCTGCCGGTTACCAGTGGTTTTCCACAGGGATCAGTGTTGGGGCCGCTTCTTTTTACATTGTACATCAACGATTTGGGTTATGGAATAGATGGCTTTGTGGCTAAGTTTGCTGACGATACGAAGGTAGGTGGAGGGGCTGGTAGTGCTGAGGAAGCGGAGAGTCTTCAGAGAGACGGGTAGATTGGAAGAATGGGCAGAGAAGTGGCAAAGAAGTACAATGTTGGAAAATGTATGGTTATGCACATTGGCAGAAAAAATAAACGGGCAGACTATTATTTAAATAGGGAAAGAATTCAAAGTTCTGAGATGCAACGGGACTTGGGAATGCTCGTATGGGATTCCCTTAAAGTTAACCTCCAGGTTGAGTCAGTAGTGAAGAAGGTGAATGCAATGTTGGCATTCATTTCTAGAGGAACAGAGTATAGGAGCAGGGATGTGATGTTGAGGCTCTATAAGGCGCTGGTGAGACTTCACTTGGAGTACTGTGGGCAGTTTTGGTCTCCTTATTTAAGAAAGGATGTGCTGACGTTGGAGAGGGTACAGAGAAGATTCACTAGAATGATTCCGGGAATGAGAGGGTTAACATATGAGGAACGTTTGTCCGCTCTTGGACTGTATTCTTTGGAGTTTAGAAGAATGAGGGGAGACCTCATAGGAACATTTCGAATGTTAAAAGGCATGGACAGAGTGGATGTGGCAAAGTTGTTTCACATGATGGGGGAGTCTAGTACGTGAGGGTATGACTTAAGGATTGAAGGGCACCCTTTCAGAACAGAAATGCGAAGAAATTTTTTTAGCCAGAGGGTGGTGAATCTATGGAATTTATTGCCACGGGCAGCAGTGGAGGCCAAGTTATTGGGTGTATTTAAGGCAGAGATTGATAGGTATCTGAGTAGCCAGGGCATCAAAGGTTATGGTGAGAAGGCGGGGGAGTGGGACTAATTAGGAGAAAATGGATCAGCTCATGATAAAATGGCGGAGCAGACTCAATGGGCCGAATGGCCTACTTCTGCTCCTTATGGTCTTATGGTATGGGACATGCGCGAGAACACAGTGATATCATTGAGGGTAAGAGAGGTGCGCTAAAACACAGCGATGTAAGACAGTGTATGAGAGGTGCACGAAAACATAGCAATAAAGGGGAAGTTATGAGAGGTGAAAGAAAACATAGCGATATAGTGGAAGCTATGGGAGGTATGGGAAAACACAGCAATATAGGGGAAGCTATGGGAGGTATGCGAAAACACAGCGGGATAGGGGAAGCTATGAAAGCTGCTCGATAACACAGCGACATAGGGAAAGATGTGAGAGGTGCGCGAAAACGCAGCGATATATGGGAAGCTACGAGAGGTAGGCGAAAACAGAGCTATATAGGGGAAGGTATCAGAGGTGAAAGAAAACACAGCAATATAGTGGAAGCTATGCGAGGTGCGTGAAAAGACGGAGATATAGGAGAAGAAATCAGAAATGCGCGAAAACACAGAGATGTAGGGGAAGCTATGAAAGGTCTGCGAAAAACGCGTTATAGGGGCAGGTATGAAAGGTGCGCAAAAACACATCGATGCAGGGGAAGGTATGAGAGGAGGACAAAAACAGGACATAGGGGAAGGTATGCGAGGTGCGTGAAAACACGGCGATCTAGGGGAAGGTATGAGAGGTGCGCGAAAACACAGCGATATAGGGGAAGCTATGAGAGGTGCCAGAAAACAAAGTGATATAGGGGAAGCTATGGATGGTGCGCAAACACACATCGATGTACCTGAAGGTATGAGAGGTGCGCGAAAACACAGCGATATAGGGGAAACCATGGGAGGTGTGTGACAACGGAGCAATATAGGGGAAGGTAACAAAGGTGCGAGAAGACACAGCGATATAGGGGAAGCTATGGGAGGTGCATGAAAACATGGCGATATAGGGCAAGCTCTGTGAGGAGCGTGAAAACACAGCGATCTAGGGGAAGGTATGACAGGTTTGTGAAAATATAGCAATATATGGCAGGCTATGAGGGGTGTGCGAAAACAGCAAAAAAGCGAAAGCTATGGGAGGTATGCAAAAACACAGCAATATAGGGGAAGCTATGAGAGCTACTTCATGACACAGCGATATAGGGGTAGATGTGAGAGGTACGCGAAAAGACTGCAATCTAGGGGAAACTATAAGAGGTGAGCGAAAACACAGTGATATACGGGAAGGTATCAGAGGTGTGTGAAAACACAATGATATTGGGGAAGCTATGTGAGGTGCGGGAAAACACAGCAATATAGGAGAAGCTATGAGAGGTGCGCAAAAGCACAGCCATATTGGGGAAGCTATGGGAAGTGCACGAAAACACAGCGATATAGGGGAAGCTATGGGAGGTGCGCGAAAACACAGCAATATACGGGATGCTCTGAGACGTGCGCGAAAACACATCGATATAGAGGTAGGTATGCGAGGTGCATGAAAATACAGTGATATATGGGAAGCTATGGGAGGTGCGTGAAAACACGGCGATATAGGGGAAGGTATGAGAGGTGCGCGAAAACACAGCGATATAGGGGAAGCTATAAGAGGTGCCAGAAAACAAAGTGATATAGGGGCAACTATGGATGGTGCGCAAACACACATCGATGTACCTGAAGGTATGAGAGGTGCGCGAAAAAAAACGATATAGAGGAAGCGATGCGAGGTACGCGATAGCACAACGATATAGGGGAAGCTATGAGAGGTGCCAGAAAACACAGCGATGTAGGGGAACCTATGGGAGGTGCATGATAACAGAGCGATATGGGGGAAGGTATGAGAGGTGCGAGAAAACAAGGCGATATAGGAGAAAGTAAGAGAGGTGCACGAAAACACAGCGATATAGGGGAAGCCATGGGAGGTGTGTGACAACGGAGCGATATAGGGGTAGGTAACAGAGGTGCGAGAAGACACAGCGATATAGGGGAAGCTATGGGAGGTGCATGAAAACATGGCGATATAGGGCAAGCTCTGTGAGGAGCGTGAAAACACAGCGATCTAGGGGAAGGTATGAGAGGTTTCTGAAAATATAACAATATATGGCAGGCTATGACGGGTGTGCGAAAACAGCGAGAAAGCGGAAACTATGGGAGGTATGCAAAAACACAGCAATATAGGGGAAGCTAAGAGAGCTGCTTCATGACACAGCGATATAGGGGTAGATGTGAGAGGTACGCGAAAAGACGGCGATCTAGGGGAAGCTATAAAAGGTGAGCAAAAACACAGCGATATACGGGAAGGTATCAGAGGTGTGCGAAAACACAATGATATTGGGGAAGCTATGTGAGGTGCGGGAAAACACAGCAATATAGGAGAAGCTATGAGAGGTGCGCGAAAAGACGGTGATCTAGGGGAGCGAAAACAGTGATATATGGGAAGCTATGGGAGGTGCTTGAAAACACGGCGATATAGGCACACCTGTGAGAGGTCAGCAAAAACACAGCGATTTAGGGGAAGGTATGAGAGGTGCGCAAAAACAGAGAAATATAGGGGAACGATGTGAGGTGTGCGAAAACACAGCGATACAGGGGAAACTATGAGAGGTGCGCGTAAACAGTGATTTGGTGGAAGCAATGAGAGGTGCACGAAAACATTGCAATATATGGAAAGCTATGAGAGGTGCACGAGAACACAGTGATATTGGGGAAGGTATGATAGGCACGCGAAAACACAGCGATGTAGGGGAACCTATGGGAGGTGCATGAAAACACGGCGATATTGGGGAATTTATGAGGGATGAGTGAAAATACATCGACATAGGCGAGGCTACGAGAAGTGCGCGGAAACGCAGCGATATAATGGAAGGTATGAGAGGTGCGCGAAAACACAGCGATATAGGGGAAGCTATGAGAGCTGCGCGAAAATGCAGTGATATAGGGGAAGGGATGAGAGGTGCACGAGAACACATCGATACAGGGGAAGCTATGAGAGGTGCGCGAACACATCGACTTAGTTGAAGCTGTGAGAGGTGCGTGAGAACATGGTGATATAGGGGAAGCTATCAGAGGGGAGTGTTATCTGAGCAATATATGGGACGGTATGAGAGGTGCACAAAAACACAGCGATATAGGGGAAGCTATGGGAGGTGCGTGAAAACATAGCGATATAGGGAAAGCTATGAGAGGTGCATGAAAACGCAGTGATATATGGGAAGATACAGGAGGTGCACGAAAACAGAGCGACATAGGGGAAGGTATGAGAGATGCAAGAAAACAAGGCGATATAGGAGAAAGTATGAGAGGTGCACGAAAACACAAGTGATATATGGGAAACCATGGGAGGTTTGCGACAACGGAGCGAAATAGGGGAACGTAACAGAGGTGCGAGAAGACACAGCGAAATAGGGGAAACTATGGGAGGTGTACGAAAACATGGCGATATAGCAGAAGCTCTGTGAGGAGAGTGAAAACACAGTGATCTAGGGGAAGCTATGAGAGGTTTGCGAAAATATGGCAATATATGGCAAGCTATGAGAGGTGTGCCAAAACAGCGAGAAAGCGAAAGTTATGGGAGGTATGCAAAAACACAGCAATATAGGGGAAGCTATGAGAGCTGCTTGATAACACAGCGATATAGGGGTAGATGTGAGAGGTGCGCGAAAAGACGGTGATCTAGGGGAGCGAAAACACAGCTATATACGGGAAGGTATCAGAGTTGTGCGAAAACACAATGATATTGGGGAAGCTATGTGATGTGCAGGAAAATACTGCAATCGAGGAGAAGCTATGAGAGGTGCTCGGAAGCACAGCCATATTGGGGAAGCTATGGGAAGTGCACGAAAACACGGCGATAATGGGACGGTATGGGAGGTGCACAGCAACAGAGCGATATAGGGGAAGGTTTCAGAGGTGCGTGAAAACACAGCGATATAGGGGAATCTATGGGAGGTGCGTGGAAACACAGCAATATAGGGGAAGCTCTGAGACGAGCGCGTAAACACAGCGATATAGGGGTAGGTATGCGAGGTGCGTGAAAACATAGTGATATATGGGAAGCTATGGGAGGTGCGCGAAAACACGGCGATATAGGCACAGCTGTGAGAGGTTAGCAAAAACACAGTGATATAGGGGAAAGTATGAGAGGTGCGCGAAAACACAACAACATAGGGGACCTATGCGAGGTGTGCGAAAACACAGCGATATACTGGAAGCTATGAGAGGTGCGTGAAAACACAGTGATTTGGGGGAAGCTATGAGAGGTGCACGAAAGCATTGCAATATATGGAAAGCTATGAGAGCTGCACGAGAACACAGTGATATAGGGGAAGGTATGATAGGCACTCGAAAACAGAGCGATGTAGAGGAAGGTATGAGAGGTGAACGAAAACACAAGGATGGCGGGGAAGCTATGCGAGGTGCGCCAGATGACGGCAATATGTGAGATAATATGGAAGGTACGCAAAAACACAGCGATTTGGGGAAAGCGATGAGAGGTGCGCGAAAACATCGAAATATATGGGAAGCTATGAGAGGTGCGCGAAAACACAGCGATGTAGGGGAATGTATGAGGGTTGCACGAAAACTCAGCGATATATGGGAAGCCAGGGGAGGTACACGACAACAGAGAGACTTAGGGGAAGGTAGCAGAAGTGCGAGAAAACACAGCGATATAGGGGAAGCTATGGAAGATGTGCGAAAACATGGCAATATAGGGGACGCTATGTGAGGTGCGTGAAAACACATGAGAGTTTTCGCGCACCTCTCATGTCTTCACCTAGATCGCTATGTTTTCGCTCCTCTCATTACTTCCCCTATATCGCTGTGTTTTCTCACACCTCTGATACATTCTTCCATATCGCCGTGTATTCGCGCACCTATCATAGCTTCCCCTATATCGCCGTGTTTTCATGCACATCTCATACCGTCTCCTATATCACTGTGTTTTCACGCGCATCCCATAGCATCCCCGAGAGCGCTGTGCCTTCGTGTACCTCCCATACCTTACCGATTTCGCTGTTTTCGTGCACCTCCCATAGCTTTGCCTACATCGCTGTTTTCGCACACAGCCCATAGCTTCACCTTCATTGCTGTGTTATTGCTCACCTCTCATAGCTTCCCCTATATCGCCGTGTTTTCACGCACCTCGCATGTCTTCACCTATATCGCTATGTTTTTGCTCCTATCATTACTTCCCCTATATCGCTGTGTTTTCTCGCACCTCTGATACATTCCCCTGTATTGACATGTTTTTGCGCACCTCTTACAATTTCCCCTATATTGCCGTGTTCTCGCACACCTCTCATACCTTCCCCTATATCACTGTTTTTTTGCGCACGTCCCATAGCGTCCCCTATATCGCTGTGTTTTCTCGCACCTCTGATACATTCCCCTGTATCGCCGTGCTTTCGCGCATGTCCCATAGCTTCCAATATATTGCCCCGTTTTTGCTCACCTCTCATACCTTCCCCTATATCACTGTTTTTTTGCGTACGTCCCATAGCGTCCCCTATATCGCTGTGTTTTCTCGCACCTCTGATACATTCCCCTGTATCGCCATGCTTTCGCGCATGTCCCATAGCTTCCACTATATTGCCCTGTTTTTGCGCACCTCTCAAGTCTTCCCCTATATCACGGTGTTTTCGCGCACCTCTCATACATTCCACTATATCGCACTGTTTTTGCACACCTCTCATACCTTCCCCCATATCGCTGTCTTTTCACACACCTCTCATAACTTCTCCTATATTGCTGCATTTTTGCGCACTTCTCATAACTTTCCCCATATCGCTGTGTTTTTATGCACATCTCATAACGTCCTCATATCACTGTGTAGTCGCGCACCTCCCATAGCCTCCCACATATTGCTGTGCCTTCGCGCACTTCTCATACCTTCGCCTATATCGCCCTGTTTTCGCACACTTCCCATTCATTCTCCTGTCGCTGTGTTTTTGTGAACCTCTCATACCTTCCCCTATATAGCTGTGTTTTTGCGAACATCCCATAGATTCACCTTTATCACTGTGTTATTGCTCACCTCTCATAGCTTCCACTATATTGTCCTGCTTTCACGCACCTCTCATGTCTTCCACTATATCACTGTGTTTTTGCGCACCTCCCATAGCATCCCCTATACTGCTGTGTCTTCGCACTTCTCTCATACCGTCCCCTATATCGCCCTGTTTTCGAGCACCTCCCATACCTCCCCCTATATCGCTGTGTTTTCACGCATGTCTCATAACTTCTCTTATATTGCTGTATTTTTGCGCACCTCTCATAATTTCCCCTATATCGCCGTGTTTTTATGCACATCTCATAACGTCCCCTATATCGCTGTGTATTCGCGCACCTCCCATAGAATCCCCCATATCGCTATGCCTTGTGCACCTCTCATACCATCCACTATATCGCTGTCTTTTCGCGCACATCCCATAGATTCACCTTTATCGCTGTGTTATTGCTCACCTCTCATAGCTTCCCCTATATCGCCGTGTTTTTGCTCACCTCTCATAGCTTCCACTAAATTGTCCTGCTTTCACGCACCTCTCATGTCTTCCCCTATATCACTGTGTTTTCGCGCACCTCCCATAGCATCCCCTATATGGCTGTGTCTTCGCACTCCTCTCATACCTTCCCCTATATCGCCCTGTTTTCGTGCACCTTCCATACCTTCCCCTATATCGCTGTGTTTTCACTCACCTCTCATAACTTCTCCTATATTGCTGTGTTTTTATGCACCTCTCATAACTTCTCCTATATCGCCGTGTTTTTATGCACATCTCATAACGTCCCCTATATCGCTGTGTATTCGCGCACCTCCCATAGAATCCCCTATATCGCTGTGCCTTCACGCACCTCTCATATCTTCCCCTATATCACTGTGTTTTCATGCACATCTCATAACGTCCCCTATATCGCTGTGCTTTCTCGCACCTCTGATACATTCCCCTGTATCGCCGTGTTTTCGCGCGCCTCTCATAATTTCCCCTATATCGCTGTGTTTTTGTACACCTCTCATACCTTCCCCTATATTGCTGTGTTTTCACACACCTCTCATAACTTCTCCTATATTGCTGTGTTTTTGCGCACCTCTTATATCTTCCCTAATATCGCTGCGTTGTAATGCACATCTCATAACGTCCCCTATATCGCTGTGTATTCACGCACCTCCCATAGCATCCCCTATATCGCAGTGCCTTGCGCACCTCTCATACCTTCCCCTATATCGCTGTCTTTACGCGCACATCCCATAGATTCAACTATATCGCTGTGTTATTGCACACGTCTCACAGCTTCCCCTATATCGCCGTGTTTTTGCTCACCTCTCATAGCTTCCCCTATATCGCCGTGTTTTCGCGCACCTCTCATGTCTTCACCTAGATCGCTATGTTTTCGCACCTCTCATTACTTCCCCTATATCGCTGTGTTTTCTCGCACCTCTGATACATTCTCCCATATCGCCGTGTATTCACGCACCTATCATAGCTACCCTATATCGCCGTGTTTTCATGCACATCTCATACCGTCTCCTATATCACTGTGTTTTCACGCACATCCCATAGCATCCCCTATAGCGCTGTGCCTTCGTGTACCTCCCATACCTTCCCCGATTTCGCTGTTTTCGTGCACCTCCCATAGCTTTGCCTACATCGCTGTTTTCGCACACAGCCCATAGCTTCACCTTCATTGCTGTGTTATTGCTCACCTCTCATAGCTTCCCCTATATCGCCGTGTTTTCACGCACCTCGCATGTCTTCACCTATATCGCTATGTTTTTGCTCCTATCATTACTTCCCCTATATCGCTGTGTTTTCTCGCAGCTCTGATACATTCCCCTGTATTGACATGTTTTTGCGCACCTCTTACAATTTCCCCTATATTGCCGTGTTCTCGCACACCTCTCATACCTTCCCCTATATCACTGTTTTTTTGCGCACGTCCCATAGCGTCCCCTATATCGCTGTGTTTTCTCGCACCTCTGATACATTCCCCTGTATCGCCGTGCTTTCGCGCATGTCCCATAGCTTCCAATATATTGCCCTGTTTTTGCGCACCTCTCATACCTTCCCCTATATCACTGATTTTTTGCGTACGTCCCATAGCGTCCCCTATATCGCTGTGTTTTCTCGCACCTCTGATACATTCCCCTGTATCGCCGTGCTTTCGCGCATGTCCCATAGCTTCCACTATATCGCCGTGTTTTCACGCACCTCTCAAGTCTTCCCCTATATCACGGTGTTTTCGATCACCTCTCATACATTCCACTATATCGCACTGTTTTTGCACACCTCTCATACCTTCCCCCATATCGCTGTCTTTTCACGCACCTCTCATACCTTCTCCTATATTGATGCATTTTTGCGCACCTCTCATAACTTTCCCCATATCGCTGTGTTTTTATGCACATCTCATAACGTCCTCATATCACTGTGTAGTCGCGCACCTCCCATAGCCTCCCACATATTGCTGTGCCTTCGCGCACTTCTCATACCTTCGCCTATATCACCCTGTTTTCGCACACTTCCCATTCATTCTCCTGTCGCTGTGTTTTTGTGAACCTCTCATACCTTCCCCTATATAGCTGTATTTTTGCGCACACCCCATAGATTCACCTTTATCACTGTGTTATTGCTCACCTCTCATAGCTTCCACTATATTGTCCTGCTTTCACGCACCTCTCATGTCTTCCACTATACCACTGTGTGTTTGCGCACCTTCCATAGCATCCCCTATACTGCTGTGTCTTCGCACTTCTCTCAAACCTTCACCTATATCGCCCTGTTTTCGAGCACCTCCCATACCTCACCCTATATCGCTGTGTTTTCACGCATGTCTCATAACTTCTCTTATATTGCTGTATTTTTGCGCACCTCTCATAATTTCCCCTATATCGCCGTGTTTTTATGCACATCTCATAACGTCCCCTATATCGCTGTGTATTCGCGCACCTCCCATAGAATCCCCCATATCGCTATGCCTTGTGCACCTCTCATACCATCCACTATATCGCTGTCTTTTCGCGCACATCCCATAGATTCACCTTTATCGCTGTGTTATTGCTCACCTCTCATAGCTTCCCCTATATCGCCGTGTTTTTGCTCACCTCTCATAGCTTCCACTAAATTGTCCTGCTTTCACGCACCTCTCATGTCTTCCCCTATATCACTGTGTTTTCGCGCACCTCCCATAGCATCCCCTATATGGCTGTGTCTTCGCACTCCTCTCATACCTTCCCCTATATCGCCCTGTTTTCGTGCACCTTCCATACCTTCCCCTATATCGCTGTGTTTTCACTCACCTCTCATAACTTCTCCTAAATTGCTGTATATTTGCGCACCTCTCATAACTTCCCCTATATCGCCGTGTTTTTATGCACATCTCATAACGTCCCCTATATCGCTGTGTATTCGCGCACCTCCCATAGAATCCCCTATATCGCTGTGCCTTCACGCACCCCTCATATCTTCCCCTATATCACTGTGTTTTCATGCACATCTCATAACGTCCCCTATATCGCTCTGCTTTCTCGCACCTCTGATACATTCCCCTGTATCGCCGTGTTTTCGCGCGCCTCTCATAATTTCCCCTATATCGCTGTGTTTTTGTACACCTCTCATACCTTCCCCTATATTGCTGTGTTTTCACACACCTCTCATAACTTCTCCTATATCGCTGTGTTTTTGCGCACCTCTTATATCTTCCCTAATATCGCTGCGTTGTAATGCACATCTGATAACGTCCCCTATATCGCTGTGTATTCACGCACCTCCCATAGCATCCCCTATATCGCAGTGCCTTGCGCACCTCTCATACCTTCCCCTATATCGCTGTCTTTACGCGCACATCCCATAGATTCCACTATATCGCTGTGTTATTGCACACCTCTCACAGCTTCCCCTATATCGCCGTGTTTTTGCTCACCTCTCATAGCTTCCCCTATATCGCCGTGTTTTCGCGCACCTCTCATGTCTTCACCTAGATCGCTATGTTTTCGCTCCTCTCATTACTTCCCCTATATCGCTGTGTTTTCTCGCACCTCTGATACATTCTCCTATATCGCCGTGTTTTCGCGCACCTATCATAGCTTCCCCTATATCGCCGTGTTTTCATGCACATCTCATACCGTCTCCTATATCACTGTGTTTTCACGCACATCCCATAGCATCCCCTATAGCGCTGTGCCTTCGTGTACCTCCCATACCTTCCCCGATTTCGCTGTTTTCGTGCACCTCCCATGGCTTTGCCTACATCGCTGTTTTCGCACACAGCCCATAGCTTCACCTTCATTGCTGTTTTATTGCTCACCTCTCATAGCTTCCCCTATATCGCCGTGTTTTCACGCACCTCGCATGTCTTCACCTATATCGCTATGTTTTTGCTCCTATCATTACTTCCCCTATATCGCTGTGTTTTCTCGCACCTCTGATACATTCCCCTGTATTGACATGTTTTTGTGCACCTCTTACAATTTCCCCTATATTGCCGCGTTCTCGCACACCTCTCATACCTTCCCCTATATCACTGTTTTTTTGCGCACGTCCCATAGCGACCCTATATCGCTGTGTTTTCTCGCACCTCTGATACATTCCCCTGTATCGCCGTGCTTTCGCGCATGTCCCATAGCTTCCAATATATTGCCCTGTTTTTGCGCACCTCTCATGTCTTCCCCTATATCACGGTGTTTTCGCGCACCTCTCATACCTTCCACTATTTCGCTCTGTTTTTGCACACCTCTCATACCTTCCCCTATATCGCTGTCTTTACGTGCACATCCCATAGATTCAACTTTATCGCTGTGTTATTGCACACCTCTCACAGCTTCCCCTATATCACCGTGTTTTTGCTCACCTCTCATAGCTTCCCCTATATCGACGTCTTTTCGCGCACCTCTCATGTCTTCACCTAGATCGCTATGTTTTTGCTCTTCTCATTACTTCCCCTATATCGCTGTGTTTTCTCGCACCTCTGATACATTCTCCCATATCGCCGTATTTTCGCGCACCTCTCATAGCATCCCCTATATCGCCGTGTTTTCATGCACATCTCATACCGTCTCCTATATCACTGTGTTTTGACGCACATCCCATAGCATGCCCTATATCGCTGTGCCTTCGTGTACCTCTCATATCTTCCCCTATATCACTGTGTTTTCATGCACATCTCATAACGTCCCCTATTTCGCTGGGCTTTCTCGCACCTCTGATACATTCCCCTGTATCGCCGTGTTTTCGCGCGCCTCTCATTCCTTCCCCTGTATCGCTGTGTTTTCAGGTACCTCTCATACCTTCCCCTATATCGCACTGTTTTCACGCTCATCCCATAGCTTCCACTATATCACCCTGTTTTCACGCACCTCCCATTCATTCTCCTATATTGCTGTGCTTTTGTGAACCTCTCATACCTTCCCTAATATCGCTGCGTTTTCATGCACATCTCATAACGTCCCGTATATCGCTGTGTATTCACGCATCTCCCATAGCATCCCCTATATTGCTGTGCCTTGCGCACCTCGCATACCTTCCCCTATATCGCTGTCTTTTTGCGCACATCCCATAGATTCACCTTCATCGCTGTGTTATTGCTCACCTCTCATAACTTCGCCTATATCGCCGTGTTTTTGCTCACCTCTCATAGCTTCCACTATATTGCCCTGCTTTCGCGCACCCCTCATGTCTTCAAATATATCACTGTGTATTCGCGCACCTCCCATAACATCCACTATATTGCTGTGCCTTGCGCCCCTCGCATACCTTCCCCTATATCGCTCTCTTTTTGCGCACATCCCATAGATTCACCTTCATCGCTGTGTTATTGCTCACCTCTCATAACTTCGCCTATATCGCCGTGTTTTTGCTCACCTCTCATAGCTTCCACTATATTGCCCTGCTTTCGCGCACCCCTCATGTCTTCAAATATATCACTGTGTATTCGCGCACCTCCCATAACATCCACTATATCGCTGCGCCTTCGCACACCTCTCATACCTTCCCCTATATTGCTGTGTTTTCACGCACCTCTCATAACTTCTCCTATATCGCTGCAATTTTGCGCACCTCTCATAACTTCCCCTATATTACCGTGTTTTCATGCACATCCCATAGAATCACCTTTATCACTGTTATTGCTCACTTCTTATAGCTTCTCCTATATCGCCGTGTTTTTGCTCACCTCTCATAGCTTCCACTATATTGCCCTGATTTCACGCCCCTCTCTTGTCTTCCCCTATATCACTGTGTTTTCGCGCACCTCCCATAGCATCCCCTATATTGCTGTGCCTTCGCACTCTTCTCATACCTTCCTGTATATCGCCCTGTTTTCGCGCACCTCTCATTCCTTCCCCGATATCGCTGTGTTTTTTTGCACCTCTCATATCTTCCCCTATATCGCTGTGTTTTCACACACCTCTCATAACTTCTCCTATATCGCTGTGTTTTTGTGCACCTCTTATATCTTCCCTAATATCGCTGCGTTTTCATGCACATCTCATAACATTCCCTATATCGCTGTGTATTCACGCACTTCCCATAGATTCAACTTTATCGCTGTGTTATTGCACACATCTCATAGCTTCCCCAATATCGCCGTGTTTTTGCTCACCCCTCATAGCTACCCCTATATCGTCGTGTTTTCACGCACCTCTGATATATTCTCCCATATTGCCGTGTTTTCGCGCACCTCTCATAGCTTCCTCTATATCGCCGTGTTTTCATACACATCTCATTCCGTCCCCTATATCACTGTGTTTTCGCGCACATCCGCATAACATCCCTTATATCGCTGTGCCTTCGTATACCTCTCATATCTTCCCCTATATCGCCCTGTTTTTGCGCACCTCCTATACATTCCCCTATATCGCTGTGTTTTCGTGCACCTCTCATATCTTCACCTATATCGCTGTGTTTTCATGCACATCTCATAACGTCCCCTATATCGCTGTGCTTTCTCGCACCTCTGATACATTCCCCTGTATCTCCGTGTTTACGCGCAGCTCTAATAATTTCCCCTATATCGCCATGTTTTGGCACACGTCCCATCGCGTCCCCTATATCACTGTGTTTTCTGGCACCTCTCATACCTTCCCCTATATCGCCCTGTTTTCGCGCACATCCCATAGCTTCCACTATATTGCCCTGTTTTCGCGCACCTCTCATACCATCCCCTAGATCGCCCTGTTTTCGCGCACCTCCCATTCCTTCCACTATATCGCTGTGTTTTCGTGCACCTCTCATTCCTTCCACTATATCGCTGTGTTGTCACCCACCTCTCATAACTTCACCTATATCGCTGTGTTTTTGCACACCTCTCATACCTTCCCCTATATCGCTGTGTTTTCACGCACCTCTCATGGCTTCCCCAACATTGCCGTGTATACATGCACATCTCGTACCGTCCCCTTTATCGCTGTGTTTTCGCGCACCTCCCATAGCTTCGCTGACATCGCTATGTTTTCGCTCCTCTCATTACTTCCCCTATATCACTGTGCTTTCGTGCACGTCCCATAGCGTCCCCTATATTGCTGTGTTTTCGGGCACCTCTCATACCTTCCACTATATCGCCCTGTTTTCGAGCACCTCTTATACCTTCCCCTATATCACTGTGTTTTCGTGCACCTCTCATACCTTCCCTTATATGGCTGTATTTTTGCTCACATTTCATACCTTCCCCTATATTGATGTGGTTTCATGCACATCTCATATAGTCCCCTATATCGCCCTGTTTTCACGCACCTCCCATACCTTCCCCTATATTGCCGTGTCTTCATGCACATCTCATAACCTCAACTATATCACTGTGCATTCGCGCACCTCCCGTAGCATACCCTATATCACTGTGCCTTCCCGCACCTCTCATACCTTCCCCTATATCGCCCTGTTTTCGCGCACCTCCCATACCTTCCCCGATTTCGCTGTGTTTTCGTGCACCTCCCATAGCTTTGCATACATCGCTGTTTTTGCGCACATCCCATAGCTTCACCTTGATTGCTGTGTTATTGCTCACCTCTCATAGCTTCCCCTATATCGCCGTGTTTACACGCACCTCGCATGTCTTCACCTATATCGCTATGTTTTTGCTCCTATCATTACTTCCCCTATATCGCTGTGTTTTTTCGCACCTCTGATACATTCCCCTGTATTGCCATGTTTTCGCGCACCTCTTACAATTTCCCCAATATTGCAGTGTTCTCGCACACCTCTCATACCTTCCCCTACATCACTGTTTTTTTGCTCACGTCCCATAGCATCCCCTATATCGCTGTGTTTTCTCGCACCTCTGATACATTCCCCTGTATCGCCGTGTTTTCGCACACATCCCATAGCTTCCACTATATTGCCCTGTTTTTGTGCACCTCTCATGTCTTCCCCTATATCACGGTGTTTTCGCGCACCGCTCATACCTTCCCCTATATCGCTGTGTTTTCACGCACCTCTCATAACTTCTCCTATATTGCTGCATTTTTGCGCACCTCTCATAACTTCTCCCCATATCACTCTGTTTTTATGCACATCTCATGAGGTCCCCATATCACTGTGTAGTCGTGCACCTCCCATAGCCTCCCACATATTGCTGTGCCTTCGCGCACTTCTCATACCTTCGCCTATACCGCCCTGTTTTCGCACACTTCCCATTCATTCTCCTAAGTTGCTGTGTTTTTGTGAACCTCTCATAACTTCCCTAATATCGCTGCGTTTTCATGCACATCTCATAACGTCCCGTATATCGCTGTGTATTCACGCACCTCCCATAGCATCCCCTATATCGCTGTGCCTTGCGCACCTCTCATACCTTCCCCTATATAGCTGTGTTTTTGCGCACATCCCATACATTCACCTTTATCACTGTATTATTGCTCACCTCTCATTGCTTCCACTATATCGCCGTGTTTTTGCTCACCTCTCATAGCTTCCACTATATTGTCCTGCTTTCACGCACCTCTCATATCTTCCCCTATATCACTGTGTATTTGCGCACCTCCCATAGCATCCCCTATATTGCTGTGTCTTCACACTCCTCTCATACCTTCCCCTATATCGCCCTGTTTTCGAGCACCTCCCATACCTTCCCCTATATCGCTGTGTTTTCGTGCACCTTTCATTCCTCCTCCTATATCGCTGTGTTTTCACTCACCTCTCATAACTTCTCCTATATTGCTGTATTTTTGCACACCTCTCATAACTTCCCCTATATCGCCGTGTTTTTATGCACATCTCATAACGTCCCCTATATCGCTGTGTATTCGCGCACCTCCCATAGAATCCCCTATATCGCTGTGACTTCGCGCACCTCTCATGCTTCCCCTATATCGCTGTGCCTTCGTGCACCTCTCATGCTTCCCCTATATCGCTGTGTTTTCATGCACATCTCATAACGTCCCCTATATCGCTGTGCTTTCTCGCACCTCTGATACATTCCCCTGTATCGCCGTGTTTTCTCGCACCTCTCATAATTTCTCCTATATCGCCCTTGTTTTCTGCACCTCTTATTTCTTCCTTAATATCGCTGCATTTTAATGCACATCTCATAACGTCCCCTATATCGCTGTGTATTCACGCACCTCCCATAGCATCCCCTATATTGCTGTGCCTTGCGCACTTCTCATACCTTCCCCTATATCGCTGTCTTTTCGCGCACATCCCATAGATTCAACTTTATCGCTGTGTTATTGCACACCTCTCACAGCTTGCCCTATATCGCCGTGTTTTTGCTCACCTCTCATAGCTTCCCCTATATCGCCGTGTTTTCGCGCACCTCTCATGTCTTCACCTAGATCGCTATGTTTTCGCTCCTCTTATTACTTCCCCTATATCGCTGTGTTTTCTCACACCTCTGATACATTCTCCCATATCGCCGTGTTTTCGTGTACCTCTCATAACGTCCCCTATATCGCTGTGCTTTCTCGCACCTCTGATACATTCCCCTGTATTGCCGTGTTTTCTTGCACTTCTCATAATTTCCCCTATATCGCCGTGTTTTCGCGCACGTACCATAGCGTGCCCTATAACGCTGTGTTTTCAGGGACTTCTCTTACCTTCCCCTATATTGCCGTGTTTTCATGCACATCTCATAACGTCCCCTATATCGCCCTGTTTTCGCGCACCTCCCATACCTTCCCCTATATCGCTGTATTGTTGCACACCTCTCATACCTTCCCCTATATCGCTGTGTTTTCACGCACCTCTCATAACTTCTCCGATATCGCTGTGTTTTTGTGCACCTCTTATATCTTCCCTAATATCGCTGCTTCTTCCTGCACATCTCATAACATTCCCTATATCGCTGTGTATTCACGCACCTCCCATAGCATCCCCTATATCGCTGTGCCTTGCGCACCTCTCATGTCTTCACCTAGATCGCTATGTTTTCGCTCCTCTCATTACTTCCCCTATCTCGCTGTGTTTTCTCGCACCTCTGATACATTCCCCTGTATCGCCGTGTTTTCGCGCACCTCTCATAATTTCCCCTATATCGCCGTGTTTTCGCGCACGTCCCATAACGTCCCCTATATCGCTGTGTATTCGTGCACCTCCCATAGATCCCCTATATAACTGTGCCTTCGCGTACCTCTCATGCCTTCCCCTATATCGCTGTGTTTTCACGCACCTCTCATAACTTCTCCTATATTGCTGCATTTTTGCGCAACTCTCATAACTTCCCCTATATCGCTGTGTTTTTATGCACATCTCATAACGTCCCCTATATCACTGTGTAGTCGCGCACCTCCCATAGCCTCCCACATATTGCTGTGCCTTCGCGCACTTCTCATACCTTCACCTATATCGCCCTGTTTTCGCACACTTCCCATTCATTCTCCTATGTCGCCTTGCTTTTGTGAACCTCTCATACCTTCCCTAATATCGCTGCGTTTTCATGCACATCTCATAACGTCCCGTATATCGCTGTGTATTCACGCACCTCCCATAGCATCCCTTATATCACTGTGCCTTGCGCACCTCACATACCGTCCCCTATATTGCTGTGTTTTCACGCACCTCTCATAGCTTCCCCTATATCGCCGTGTATTCATGCACCTCTCATACCGTCCCCTATATCGCTGTCTTTTCGCACACATCCCATAGATTCATCTTTATCGCTTTGTTATTCCTCACCTCGAATAGTTTCCCCTAAATCGCCGGGTTTTTGCTCACCTCTCATAGCTTCCACTATATTGCCCTGTATTCACGCACCTCTCATGTCTTCCCCTATATCACTGTGTTTTCGCGCAGCTCCCATAGCATCCCCTATATTGCTGTGCCTTCGCATACCTCTCATATCTTCCCCTATATCGCCCTGTTTTCGAGTACCTTCCATACCTTCTCCTATATTGCTGTGTTTTCGTGCACCTCTCGTACCTCCCCCTATATCGCTGTGCCTTGCGCACCTCTCATACCTTCCCCTATATAGCTGTTTTTTCGTGCACATCCCACAGATTCACCTTTATCGCTGTGTTATTGCTCACCTCTCATAGCTTCCCCTATATCGCCGTGTTTTTGCACACCTCTCATAACTTACCCTATATCGCCATGTTGTTATGCACATCTCATAACATCCTCTATATCGCTGTGTATTCGCGCACCTCCCATAGCATCCCTTATATCGCTTTGCCTTCGCGCACCGCTCATACCTTCCCAAATATCGCCCTGTTTTCGCGCACCTCCCATTCCTTCACCTATATCGCTGTTTTCGTGCACCTCTCATACCTTCCCCTAAATCGCTGTGCCTTCGCGCACCTCTCATACCTTCCCCTATATCGCCGTGTTTTCATGCACATCTCATAACATCCCCTATATCACTAGGTTTTCATGCACTTCTCATAATTTCCCCTATATCGCCCAGTTTTCGCGCTCCTCTCATACCTTCTCCTATATCACTGTGTTTTCACGCAGCTCTCATACCTTCCCCTATATCGCTGTGTTTTCGCACACCTGTCATGGCTTTCCGACTATCGCCGTGTATTCATGCACATCTCATAGCTTCCCCTATATCGCTGTGTTTTCGCGCACCTCCCATAGCTTCGCCTACATCGCTGTTTTCGTGCACCTCTCATACCTTCCCCATATCGATGTATTTTTGCGCAGATCTCATAATCTCCCCTTTATCGCTGTGTTATTGCTCACCTCTCATAGCTTCCCCTATATCGCCCTGTTTTCGCACTCCTCTCATGCATTCCCGTATATTGCTGTGTTTTTGCACACCTCTCATACCTTCCCCAATATCACCGTGTTTTCATGCACATCTCATAACGTCCCCAATGTCGCTGGGTTTTCACGCACCTCTCATAACTTCCCCTATATCGCCCTGTTTTTGCACTCCTCTCATACCTTCCCCTATATCACTGTGTTTTCACGCAGCTCTCATACCTTCCCCTATATCGCCCTGTTTTTGCTCACTTCCCATAACTTCCCCGATATCGCTGTGTCTTTGCACACCCCTCATACCTTCCCCTATGTCGCTGTGTTTTCAAGCACCTCTCATGGCTTCCCGAATATCGCTGTGTATTCATGCACATCTCGTACCGTCCCCTTTATCGCTGTGTTTTCGCGCACCTCCCATAGCGTCCCCTATATCGCTGTGTTTTCGCGCACATCCCATACCATCCGTTATATCGCTGTGCCTTCCTGTACCTCTCATATCTTCCCCTATATCGTTGTGTTTTCATGCACATCTCATACCGTCTCCTATATCACTGTGTTTTCACGAACATCCCATAGCATCCCCTGTATCGCTGTGTTTTCGCGCACCTCCCAGACCTTCCCCTATATCGCTGTGTTTTCGTGCATCTCTGATACATTCCCCTATATCGATATGTTTTCACACACCTCTCATAACTTCTCCTATATCGCCCTTGTTTTCTGCACCTCTTATTTCTTCCTTAATATCGCTGCATTTTAATGCACATCTCATAACGTCCCCTATATCGCTGTGTATTCACGCACCTCCCATGGCATCCCCTATATTGCTGTGCCTTGCGCACTTCTCATACCTTCCCCTATATCGCACTGTTTTCGCGCACCTCCCATTCCTTCCCCTATATGGCTGTGTTTTCGTGCACCTCTCATACCTTGCCCTATATTACTGTGTTTTCATGCACCTCTCATAAATTCTGCTATAATGCTGTATTTTTGCGCACCTCTCATAACTTCCTCCATATTGCCGTGTTTTCATGCACATCTCATAAGGTCCCCTATATAGCTGTGTATTCGTGCACCTCCCATAGCCCCCTATATCACTGTGCCTTCGCGCACCTCTCATCCCTTCCCCTATATTGCCCTGTTTTCGCTCACTTCCCATAACTTCCCCGATATCGCTGTGTTTTTGCACACCTCTCATACCTTCCCCTATATCGCTGTGTTTTCATGCACCTCTCATGGCTTCCCCAATATCGCCGTGTATTCATGCACATCTCATAGTTTCCCCTATATCGCTGTGTTTTCGCGCACCTCCCATAGCTTCGCCTGCATCGCTGTTTTTGTGCACCTCTCATACCTTCCCCATATCGATGTATTTTTGCGCAGATCTCATAATATCCCCTTTATCACTGTGTTATTGCTCACCTCTCATAGCTTCCCCTATATCGCCCTGTTTTCGCACTCCTCTCATGCATTCCCGTATATCGCTGTGTTTTTGTACACCACTCATACCTTCCCCATATCGATGTATTTTTGCGCAGATCTCATAATATCCCCTTTATCGCTGTGTTATTGCTCACCTCTCATAACTTCCCCTATATCGCCCTGTTTTTGCACTCCTCTCATACCTTCCCCTATATCACTGTGTTTTCACGCAGCTCTCATACCTTCCCCTATATCGCCCTGTTTTTGCTCACTTCCCATAACTTCCCCGATATCGCTGTGTTTTTGCACACCTCTCATACCTTCCCCTATGTCGCTGTGTTTTCAAGCACCTCTCATGGCTTCCCCAATATCGCCGTGTATTCATGCACATCTCGTACCGTCCCCTTTATCGCTGTGTTTTCGCGCACCTCCCATAGCGTCCCCTATATAGCTGTGTTTTCGCGCACATCCCATAACATCCGTTATATCGCTGTGCCTTCCTGTACCTCTCATATCTTCCCCTATATCGTTGTGTTTTCATGCACATCTCATACCGTCTACTATATCACTGTGTTTTCACGAACATCCCATAGCATCCCCTGTATCGCTGTGTTTTCGCGCACCTCCCAGACCTTCCCCTATATCGCTGTGTTTTCGTGCATCTCTCCTACATTCCCCTATATCGATATGTTTTCACACACCTCTCATAACTTCTCCTATATCGCCCTTGTTTTCTGCACCTCTTATTTCTTCCTTAATATCGCTGCATTTTAATGCACATCTCATAACGTCCCCTATATCGCTGTGTATTCACGCACCTCCCATGGCATCCCCTATATTGCTGTGTTTTCATGCACATCTCATAACGTCCCCTATATCGCTGTGCTTTCTCGCTCCTCTGATACATTCCCCTGTATCGCCGTGCGCACTTCTCATACCTTCTCCTATATCGCTGTCTTTTCGCGCACATCCCATAGATTCAACTTTAACGCTGTGTTATTGCACACCTCTCACAGCTTCCCCTATATCGCCGTGTTTTTGCTCACCTCTCATAGCTTCCCATATATCGCCGTGTTTTCGCGCACCTCTCATGTCTTCGCTATGTTTTCGCTCCTCTCATTACTTCCCCTATATCGCTGTGTTTTCTCAAACCTCTGATACATTCTCCCACCTCTGATACATTCTCCCATATCGCCGTGTTTTCGTGTACCTCTCATATCTTCCCCTATATCGCTGTGTTTTCATGCACATCTCATAATGTCCCCTATATCGCTGTGCTTTCTCGCTCCTCTGATACATTCCCCTGTATTGCCGTGTTTTCGTGCACTTCTCATAAGTTCCCCGATATTGCCGTGTTTGCGCGCACGTCCCATAGCCTCCCCTATATCGCTGTGTTTTCAGGCACCTCTCATACCTTCCCCTATATCGCACTGTTTTCGCGCACCTCCCATTCCTTCCCCTACATTACTGTGTTTTCACGCACCTCTCATAAATTCTGCTATAATGCTGTATTTTTGCGCACCTCTCATACCTTCCCCCATATTGCCGTGTTTTCATGCACATCTCATAATGTCCCCTATATAGCTGTGTATTCGTGCACCTCCCATGGCCCCCTATATCACTGTGCCTTCGCGCACCTCTCATATCTTCCCCTATATCGCCCTGTTTTCGCTCACTTCCCATAACTTCCCCGATATCGCTGTGTTTTTGCACACCTCTCATACCTTCCCCTATATCGCTGTGTTTTCATGCACCTCTCATGGCTTCCCCAATATCGCCGTGTATTCATGCACATATCGTACTGTCCCCTTTATCGCTGTGTTTTCGCGCACCTCCCATAGCGTCCCCTATATCGCTGTGTTTTCACGCACCTCTCATAACTTCTGCTATATCGCTGTATTTTTGTGCACATCTCATACCTTCCCCTATATTGATGTGTTTTCATGCAAATCTCATAACGTCCCCTATATCGCCCTGTTTTCGCGCACCTCCCATACCTTCCCCTATATCGCTGTATTATTGTGCACCTCTCATAACTTCCCCTATATCGCTGTGTTTTCACGCACCTCTCATAACTTCTCCTATATCGCTGTACTTTTGCGTACATCTCACACCTTCCCCTATATTGCCGTGTTTTCATGCACATCTCATAATGTCTCCTATATCGCTGTGCATTCGCGCACATCCCGTAGCATCCCCTATATCACTGTGCCTTCGCGCACCTCTCATACCTTCCCCTATATCGCCCTGTTTTCGCACACCTCTCTTACCTTCCCCTATATCACTGTGTTTTCACGCACCTCTCATAAATTCTCCAAAATTGCTGCATTTTTGCGCACCTCTCATAACTTCCCCCATATCGCTGTGTTTTTATGCACATCTCATAACGTCCCCTATAGCCCTGTGTAGTCGCGCACCTCCCATAGCCTCCCACATATTGCTGTGCCTTCGCGCATTTCTCATACCTTCGCCTATATCGCCCGGTTTTCGCACACTTCCCATTCATTCTCCTATGTCGCTGTGTTTTTGTGAACCTCTCATACCTTCCCTAATATCGCTGCGTTTTCATGCACATCGCATAACGTCCCGTATATCGCTGTGTATTCACGCACCTCCCATAGCATCCCCTATATCGCTGTGCCTTGCGCACCTCTCATACCGTCCCCTATATTGTCGTGTTTTCGCGCACCTCTCATAGCTTCCCCTATATCGCCATGTTTTCATACAAATCTCATACCGTCCCCTATATCGCCCTGTTTTCGAGCACCTCCCATACCTTCCCCTGTATCGCTGTGTTTTCGTGCACCTCTCATACCTCCCTCTATATCGCTGTGTTTTCGTGCACCTCTCATAAATTCTGCTACAATGCTGTATTTTTGCGCACCTCTCATACCTTCCTCCATATTGCCGTGTTTTCATGCACATCTCATAAGGTCCCCTATATAGCTGTGTATTCGTGCACCTCCCATAGCCCCCTATATCACTGTGCCTTCGCGCACCTCTCATCCCTTCCCCTATATTGCCCTGTTTTCGCTCACTTCCCATAACTTCCCCGATATCGCTGTGTTTTTGCACACCTCTCATACCTTCCCCTATATCGCTGTGTTTTCATGCACCTCTCATGGCTTCCCCAATATCGCCGTGTATTCATGCACATCTCATAGCTTCCCCTATATCGCTGTGTTTTCGCGCACCTCCCATAGCTTCGCCTGCATCGCTGTTTTTGTGCACCTCTCATACCTTCCCCATATCGATGTATTTTTGCGCAGATCTCATAATATCCCCTTTATCACTGTGTTATTGCTCACCTCTCATAGCTTCCCCTATATCGCCCTGTTTTCGCACTCCTCTCATGCATTCCCGTATATCGCTGTGTTTTTGCACACCACTCATACCTTCCCCATATCGATGTATTTTTGCGCAGATCTCATAATATCCCCTTTATCGCTGTGTTATTGCTCACCTCTCATAACTTCCCCTATATCGCCCTGTTTTTGCACTCCTCTCATACCTTCCCCTATATCACTGTGTTTTCACGCAGCTCTCATACCTTCCCCTATATCGCCCTGTTTTTGCTCACTTCCCATAACTTCCCCGATATCGCTGTGTTTTTGCACACCTCTCATACCTTCCCCTATGTCGCTGTGTTTTCAAGCACCTCTCATGGCTTCCCCAATATCGCCGTGTATTCATGCACATCTCGTACCGTCCCCTTTATCGCTGTGTTTTCGCGCACCTCCCATAGCGTCCCCTATATAGCTGTGTTTTCGCGCACATCCCATAACATCCGTTATATCGCTGTGCCTTCCTGTACCTCTCATATCTTCCCCTATATCGTTGTGTTTTCATGCACATCTCATACCGTCTCCTATATCACTGTGTTTTCACGAACATCCCATAGCATCCCCTGTATCGCTGTGTTTTCGCGCACCTCCCAGACCTTCCCCTATATCGCTGTGTTTTCGTGCATCTCTGATACATTCCCCTATATCGATATGTTTTCACACACCTCTCATAACTTCTCCTATATCGCCCTTGTTTTCTGCACCTCTTATTTCTTCCTTAATATCGCTGCATTTTAATGCACATCTCATAACGTCCCCTATATCGCTGTGTATTCACACACCTCCCATGGCATCCCCTATATTGCTGTGTTTTCATGCACATCTCATAACGTCCCCTATATCGCTGTGCTTTCTCGCTCCTCTGATACATTCCCCTGTATCGCCGTGCGCACTTCTCATACCTTCTCCTATATCGCTGTCTTTTCGCGCACATCCCATAGATTCAACTTTAACGCTGTGTTATTGCACACCTCTCACAGCTTCCCCTATATCGCCGTGTTTTTGCTCACCTCTCATAGCTTCCCATATATCGCCGTGTTTTCGCGCACCTCTCATGTCTTCGCTATGTTTTCGCTCCTCTCATTACTTCCCCTATATCGCTGTGTTTTCTCAAACCTCTGATACATTCTCCCACCTCTGATACATTCTCCCATATCGCCGTGTTTTCGTGTACCTCTCATATCTTCCCCTATATCGCTGTGTTTTCATGCACATCTCATAATGTCCCCTATATCGCTGTGCTTTCTCGCTCCTCTGATACATTCCCCTGTATTGCCGTGTTTTCGTGCACTTCTCATAAGTTCCCCGATATTGCCGTGTTTGCGCGCACGTCCCATAGCCTCCCCTATATCGCTGTGTTTTCAGGCACCTCTCATACCTTCCCCTATATCGCACTGTTTTCGCGCACCTCCCATTCCTTCCCCTATATTACTGTGTTTTCACGCACCTCTCATAAATTCTGCTATAATGCTGTATTTTTGCGCACCTCTCATACCTTCCCCCATATTGCCGTGTTTTCATGCACATCTCATAATGTCCCCTATATAGCTGTGTATTCGTGCACCTCCCATGGCCCCCTATATCACTGTGCCTTCGCGCACCTCTCATATCTTCCCCTATATCGCCCTGTTTTCGCTCACTTCCCATAACTTCCCCGATATCGCTGTGTTTTTGCACACCTCTCATACCTTCCCCTATATCGCTGTGTTTTCATGCACCTCTCATGGCTTCCCCAATATCGCCGTGTATTCATGCACATATCGTACTGTCCCCTTTATCGCTGTGTTTTCGCGCACCTCCCATAGCGTCCCCTATATCGCTGTGTTTTCACGCACCTCTCATAACTTCTGCTATATCGCTGTATTTTTGTGCACATCTCATACCTTCCCCTATATTGATGTGTTTTCATGCAAATCTCATAACGTCCCCTATATCGCCCTGTTTTCGCGCACCTCCCATACCTTCCCCTATATCGCTGTATTATTGTGCACCTCTCATAACTTCCCCTATATCGCTGTGTTTTCACGCACCTCTCATAACTTCTCCTATATCGCTGTACTTTTGCGTACATCTCACACCTTCCCCTATATTGCCGTGTTTTCATGCACATCTCATAATGTCTCCTATATCGCTGTGCATTCGCGCACATCCCGTAGCATCCCCTATATCACTGTGCCTTCGCGCACCTCTCATACCTTCCCCTATATCGCCCTGTTTTCGCACACCTCTCTTACCTTCCCCTATATCACTGTGTTTTCACGCACCTCTCATAAATTCTCCAAAATTGCTGCATTTTTGCGCACCTCTCATAACTTCCCCCATATCGCTGTGTTTTTATGCACATCTCATAACGTCCCCTATAGCCCTGTGTAGTCGCGCACCTCCCATAGCCTCCCACATATTGCTGTGCCTTCGCGCATTTCTCATACCTTCGCCTATATCGCCCGGTTTTCGCACACTTCCCATTCATTCTCCTATGTCGCTGTGTTTTTGTGAACCTCTCATACCTTCCCTAATATCGCTGCGTTTTCATGCACATCGCATAACGTCCCGTATATCGCTGTGTATTCACGCACCTCCCATAGCATCCCCTATATCGCTGTGCCTTGCGCACCTCTCATACCGTCCCCTATATTGTCGTGTTTTCGCGCACCTCTCATAGCTTCCCCTATATCGCCATGTTTTCATACAAATCTCATACCGTCCCCTATATCGCCCTGTTTTCGAGCACCTCCCATACCTTCCCCTGTATCGCTGTGTTTTCGTGCACCTCTCATACCTCCCTCTATATCGCTGTGTTTTCACGCACCTCTCATAACTTCTCCCATATCGCTGTGGTTTTGTGCACCTCTTATATCTTCCCTAATATCGCTGCTTCTTCCTGCACATCTCATAACGTCCCCTATATCGCTGTGTATTCACGCACCTCCCATAGCATCCCTATATCGCTGTGCCTTGGGCACCTCCCATACCTTCCCCTATATCAGTGTCTTTTCGCACACATCCCATAGATTCAACTTTATCACTGTGTTATTGCACACCTCGCAGAGCTTCCCCTATATCGCCTTGTTTTTGCTCACCTTTCATAGCTTCCCCTATATCGCTGTGTTTTCGCGCACCTCTCATATCTTCAGCTAGATCGCTATGCTTTCGCTTCTCTCATTACTACCCCTATCTCGCTGTGTTTTCTCGCACCTCTGATACATTCCCCTGTATCGCCGTGTTTTCGCGCACCTCCCATAGCGTCCCCTATATCGCTGTGTTTTCGCGCACATCCCATACCATCCGTTATATCGCTGTGCCCTCCTGTACCTCTCATATCTTCCCCTATATCGTTGTGTTTTCATGCACATCTCATACCGTCTCATATAACACTGTGTTTTCACACACATCCCATAGCATCCCCTATATCGCTGTGTTTTCGCGCACCTCCCAGACCTTCCCCTATATCGCTGTGTTTTCGTGCATCTCTCATACATTCCCCTATATCGTTGTGTTTTCACACACCTCTCATAACTTCTCCTATATCGCCCTTGTTTTCTGCACCTCTTATATCTTCCCTAATATCGCTGCTTCTTCCTGCACATCTCATAACGTCCCCTATAGCGCTGTGTATTCACGCACCTCCCATAGCATCCCCTATATCGCTGTGCCTTGCGCACCTCCCATACCTTCCCCTATATCGGTGTCTTTTCGCACACATCCCATAGATTCAACTTTATCACTGTGTTATTGCACACCTCGCAGAGCTTCCCCTATATCGCCGTGTTTTTGCTCACCTTTCATAGCTTCCCCTATATCGCTGTGTTTTCGTGCACCTCCCATAGCTTCGACTACATCGTTGTTTTCGCGCACAACCCATAGCTTCACCTTGATCACTGTGTTATTGCTCACCTCTCATAGCTTCCCCTATATCGCCGTGTTTTCGCGCACGTCCCATAGCGTGCCCTATAACGCTGTGTTTTCGGGCACCTCTCTTACCTTCCCCTTCATTGCCGTGTTTTCATGCACATCTCATAACGTCCCCTATATCGCCCTGTTTTCGCGCACCTCCCATACCTTCCCCTATATCGCTGTATTATTGTGCACCTCTCCTACCTTCCCCTATATCGTTGTGTTTTCACGCACCTCTCATATCTTCTCCTATATCGCTGTACTTTTGCGTACATCTCATACCTTCCCCTATATTGCCGTGTTTTCATGCACATCTCATAACGTCACCTATATCGCTGTGCATTCGTGCACCTCCCATAGCATCCCCTATATCACTGTGCCTTCGCGCACCTCTCATACCTTCCCCTATATCGCTGTGTTTTCGCGCACCTCCCAGACCTTCCCCTATATCGCTGTGTTTTCGTGCATCTCTCATATATTCCCCTATATCGTTATGTTTTCACACACCTCTCATAACTTCTCCTATATCGCCCTTCCTTTCTGCACCTCTTATTTCTTCCTTAATATCTCTGCATTTTAATGCACATCTCATAACGTCCCCTATATCGCTGTGTATTCACGCACCTCCCACAGCATCCCCTATATTGCTGTGCCTTGCGCACTTCTCATACCTTCCCCTATATCGCTGTCTTTTCGCGCACATCCCATAGATTCAACTTTATCGCTGTGTTATTGCACACCTCTCACAGCTTCCCCTATATCGCCGTGTTTTTGCTCACCTCTCATAGCTTCCCCTATATCGCCGTGTTTTCGCGCACCTCTCATGTCTTCACCTAGATCGCTATGTTTTTGCTCCTCTCATTACTTCCCCTATATCGCTGTGTTTTCTCACACTTCTGATACATTCTCCCATATCGCCGTGTTTTCATGTACCTGTCATATCTTCCCCTGTATCGCTGTGTTTTCATGCACATCTCATAACGTCCCCTATATCGCTGTGCTTTCTCGCACCTCTGATACATTCCCCTGTATCGCCGTGTTTTCGTGCACTTCTCATAAGTTCCCCGATATTGCCGTGTTTGCGCGCACGTCCCATAGCCTCCCCTATATCGCTGTGTTTTCGGGCACCTCTCATACCTTCCCCTATATCGCACTGTTTTCGCGCACCTCCCATTCCTTCCCCTATATTACTGTGTTTTCACGCACCTCTCATAAATTCTGCTATAATGCTGTATTTTTGCGCACCTCTCATACCTTCCCCCATATTGCCGTGTTTTCATGCACATCTCATAACGTCCCCTATATAGCTGTGTATTCGTGCACCTCCCATGGCCCCCTATATCACTGTGCCTTCGCGCACCTCTCATATCTTCCCCTATATCGCCCTGTTTTCGCTCACTTCCCATAACTTCCCCGATATCGCTGTGTTTTTGCACACCTCTCATACCTTCCCCTATATCGCTGTGTTTTCATGCACCTCTCATGGCTTCCCCAATATCACCGTGTATTCATGCACATATCGTACTGTCCCCTTTATCGCTGTGTTTTCGCGCACCTCCCATAGCGTCCCCTATATCGCTGTGTTTTCACGCACCTCTCATAACTTCTGCTATATCGCTGTATTTTTGTGCACATCTCATACCTTCCCCTATATTGATGTGTTTTCATGCAAATCTCATAACGTCCCCTATATCGCCCTGTTTTCGCGCACCTCCCATACCTTCCCCTATATCGCTGTATTATTGTGCACCTCTCATACCTTCCCCTATATCGCTGCGTTTTCACGCACCTCTCATAACTTCTCCTATATCGCTGTACTTTTGCGTACATCTCACACCTTCCCCTATATTGCCGTGTTTTCATGCACATCTCATAATGTCTCCTATATCGCTGTGCATTCGCGCACATCCCGTAGCATTCCCTATATCACTGTGCCTTCGCGCACCTCTCATACCTTCCCCTATATCGCCCTGTTTTCGCACACCTCTCTTACCTTCCCCTATATCACTGTGTTTTCACGCACCTCTCATAAATTCTCCAATATTGCTGCATTTTTGCGCACCTCTCATAACTACCCCCATATCGCTGTGTTTTAATGCACATCTCATAAAGTCCCCTATAGCACTGTGTAGTCGCGCACATCCCATAGCCTCCCACATATTGCTGTGCCTTCGCGCATTTCTCATACCTTCGCCTATATCGCCCGGTTTTCGCACACTTCCCATTCATTCTCCTATGTCGCTGTGTTTTTGTGAACCTCTCATACCTTCCCTAATATCGCTGCGTTTTCATGCACATCGCATAACGTCCCGTATATCGCTGTGTATTCACGCACCTCCCATAGCATCCCCTATATCGCTGTCCCTTGCGCACCTCTCATACCGTCCCCTATATTGTCGTGTTTTCGCGCACCTCTCATAGCTTCCCCTATATCGCCATGTTTTCATACAAATCTCATACCGTCCCCTATATCGCCCTGTTTTCGAGCACCTCCCATACCTTCCCCTGTATCGCTGTGTTTTCGTGCACCTCTCATACCTCCCTCTATATCGCTGTGTTTTCACGCACCTCTCATAACTTCTCCTATATCGCTGTGGTTTTGTGCACCTCTTATATCTTCCCTAATATCGCTGCTTCTTCCTGCACATCTCATAATGTCCCCTATATCGCTGTGTATTCACGCACCTCCCATAGCATCCCTATATCGCTGTGCCTTGGGCACCTCCCATACCTTCCCCTATATCAGTGTCTTTTCGCACACATCCCATAGATTCAACTTTATCACTGTGTTATTGCACACCTCGCAGAGCTTCCCCTATATCGCCTTGTTTTTGCTCACCTTTCATAGCTTCCCCTATATCGCTGTGTTTTCGCGCACCTCTCATATCTTCAGCTAGATCGCTATGCTTTCGCTTCTCTCATTACTACCCCTATCTCGCTGTGTTTTCTCGCACCTCTGATACATTCCCCTGTATCGCCGTGTTTTCGCGCACCTCCCATAGCGTCCCCTATATCGCTGTGTTTTCGCGCACATCCCATACCATCCGTTATATCGCTGTGCCCTCCTGTACCTCTCATATCTTCCCCTATATCGTTGTGTTTTCATGCACATCTCATACCGTCTCATATAACACTGTGTTTTCACACACATCCCATAGCATCCCCTATATCGCTGTGTTTTCGCGCACCTCCCAGACCTTCCCCTATATCGCTGTGTTTTCGTGCATCTCTCATACATTCCCCTATATCGTTGTGTTTTCACACACCTCTCATAACTTCTCCTATATCGCCCTTGTTTTCTGCACCTCTTATATCTTCCCTAATATCGCTGCTTCTTCCTGCACATCTCATAACGTCCCCTATAGCGCTGTGTATTCACGCACCTCCCATAGCATCCCCTATATCGCTGTGCCTTGCGCACCTCCCATACCTTCCCCTATATCGGTGTCTTTTCGCACACATCCCATAGATTCAACTTTATCACTGTGTTATTGCACACCTCGCAGAGCTTCCCCTATATCGCCGTGTTTTTGCTCACCTTTCATAGCTTCCCCTATATCGCTGTGTTTTCGTGCACCTCCCATAGCTTCGACTACATCGTTGTTTTCGCGCACAACCCATAGCTTCACCTTGATCACTGTGTTATTGCTCACCTCTCATAGCTTCCCCTATATCGCCGTGTTTTCGCGCACGTCCCATAGCGTGCCCTATAACGCTGTGTTTTCGGGCACCTCTCTTACCTTCCCCTTCATTGCCGTGTTTTCATGCACATCTCATAACGTCCCCTATATCGCCCTGTTTTCGCGCACCTCCCATACCTTCCCCTATATCGCTGTATTATTGTGCACCTCTCCTACCTTCCCCTATATCGTTGTGTTTTCACGCACCTCTCATATCTTCTCCTATATCGCTGTACTTTTGCGTACATCTCATACCTTCCCCTATATTGCCGTGTTTTCATGCACATCTCATAACGTCACCTATATCGCTGTGCATTCGTGCACCTCCCATAGCATCCCCTATATCACTGTGCCTTCGCGCACCTCTCATACCTTCCCCTATATCGCTGTGTTTTCGCGCACCTCCCAGACTTTCCCCTATATCGCTGTGTTTTCGTGCATCTCTCATATATTCCCCTATATCGTTATGTTTTCACACACCTCTCATAACTTCTCCTATATCGCCCTTCCTTTCTGCACCTCTTATTTCTTCCTTAATATCTCTGCATTTTAATGCACATCTCATAACGTCCCCTATATCGCTGTGTATTCACGCACCTCCCACAGCATCCCCTATATTGCTGTGCCTTGCGCACTTCTCATACCTTCCCCTATATCGCTGTCTTTTCGCGCACATCCCATAGATTCAACTTTATCGCTGTGTTATTGCACACCTCTCACAGCTTCCCCTATATCGCCGTGTTTTTGCTCACCTCTCATAGCTTCCCCTATATCGCCGTGTTTTCGCGCACCTCTCATGTCTTCACCTAGATCGCTATGTTTTTGCTCCTCTCATTACTTCCCCTATATCGCTGTGTTTTCTCACACTTCTGATACATTCTCCCATATCGCCGTGTTTTCATGTACCTGTCATATCTTCCCCTGTATCGCTGTGTTTTCATGCACATCTCATAACGTCCCCTATATCGCTGTGCTTTCTCGCACCTCTGATACATTCCCCTGTATCGCCGTGTTTTCGTGCACTTCTCATAAGTTCCCCGATATTGCCGTGTTTGCGCGCACGTCCCATAGCCTCCCCTATATCGCTGTGTTTTCGGGCACCTCTCATACCTTCCCCTATATCGCACTGTTTTCGCGCACCTCCCATTCCTTCCCCTATATTACTGTGTTTTCACGCACCTCTCATAAATTCTGCTATAATGCTGTATTTTTGCGCACCTCTCATACCTTCCCCCATATTGCCGTGTTTTCATGCACATCTCATAACGTCCCCTATATAGCTGTGTATTCGTGCACCTCCCATGGCCCCCTATATCACTGTGCCTTCGCGCACCTCTCATATCTTCCCCTATATCGCCCTGTTTTCGCTCACTTCCCATAACTTCCCCGATATCGCTGTGTTTTTGCACACCTCTCATACCTTCCCCTATATCGCTGTGTTTTCATGCACCTCTCATGGCTTCCCCAATATCACCGTGTATTCATGCACATATCGTACTGTCCCCTTTATCGCTGTGTTTTCGCGCACCTCCCATAGCGTCCCCTATATCGCTGTGTTTTCACGCACCTCTCATAACTTCTGCTATATCGCTGTATTTTTGTGCACATCTCATACCTTCCCCTATATTGATGTGTTTTCATGCAAATCTCATAACGTCCCCTATATCGCCCTGTTTTCGCGCACCTCCCATACCTTCCCCTATATCGCTGTATTATTGTGCACCTCTCATACCTTCCCCTATATCGCTGCGTTTTCACGCACCTCTCATAACTTCTCCTATATCGCTGTACTTTTGCGTACATCTCACACCTTCCCCTATATTGCCGTGTTTTCATGCACATCTCATAATGTCTCCTATATCGCTGTGCATTCGCGCACATCCCGTAGCATTCCCTATATCACTGTGCCTTCGCGCACCTCTCATACCTTCCCCTATATCGCCCTGTTTTCGCACACCTCTCTTACCTTCCCCTATATCACTGTGTTTTCACGCACCTCTCATAAATTCTCCAATATTGCTGCATTTTTGCGCACCTCTCATAACTACCCCCATATCGCTGTGTTTTAATGCACATCTTATAAAGTCCCCTATAGCACTGTGTAGTCGCGCACATCCCATAGCCTCCCACATATTGCTGTGCCTTCGCGCATTTCTCATACCTTCGCCTATATCGCCCTGTTTTCGCACACTTCCCATTCATTCTCCTATGTCGCTGTGTTTTTGTGAACCTCTCATACCTTCCCTAATATCGCTGCGTTTTCATGCACATCGCATAACGTCCCGTATATCGCTGTGTATTCACGCACCTCCCATAGCATCCCCTATATCGCTGTGCCTTGCGCACCTCTCATACCGTCCCCTATATTGTCGTGTTTTCGCGCACCTCTCATAGCTTCCCCTATATCGCCATGTTTTCATACAAATCTCATACCGTCCCCTATATCGCCCTGTTTTCGAGCACCTCCCATACCTTCCCCTGTATCGCTGTGTTTTCGTGCACCTCTCATACCTCCCTCTATATCGCTGTGTTTTCACGCACCTCTCATAACTTCTCCCATATCGCTGTGGTTTTGTGCACCTCTTATATCTTCCCTAATATCGCTGCTTCTTCCTGCACATCTCATTACTACCCCTATCTCGCTGTGTTTTCTCGCACCTCTGATACATTCCCCTGTATCGCCGTGTTTTCGCGCACCTCCCATAGCGTCCCCTATATCGCTGTGTATTCGCGCACATCCCATACCATCCGTTATATCGCTGTGCCCTCCTGTACCTCTCATATCTTCCCCTATATCGTTGTGTTTTCATGCACATCTCATACCGTCTCATATAACACTGTGTTTTCACACACATCCCATAGCATCCCCTATATCGCTGTGTTTTCGCGCACCTCCCAGACCTTCCCCTATATCGCTGTGTTTTCGTGCATCTCTCATACACTCCCCTATATCGTTGTGTTTTCACACACCTCTCATAACTTCTCCTATATCGCCCTTGTTTTCTGCACCTCTTATATCTTCCCTAATATCGCTGCTTCTTCCTGCACATCTCATAACGTCCCCTATAGCGCTGTGTATTCACGCACCTCCCATAGCATCCCCTATATCGCTGTGCCTTGCGCACCTCCCATACCTTCCCCTATATCGGTGTCTTTTCGCACACATCCTATAGATTCAACTTTATCACTGTGTTATTGCACACCTCGCAGAGCTTCCCCTATATCGCCGTGTTTTTGCTCACCTTTCATAGCTTCCCCTATATCGCTGTGTTTTCGTGCACCTCCCATAGCTTCGACTACATCGTTGTTTTCGCGCACAACCCATAGCTTCACCTTGATCACTGTGTTATTGCTCACCTCTCATAGCTTCCCCTATATCGCCGTGTTTTCGCGCACGTCCCATAGCGTGCCCTATAACGCTGTGTTTTCGGGCACCTCTCTTACCTTCCCCTACATTTGCCGTGTTTTTATGCACATCCAATAACGTCCCCTATATCGCCCTGTTTTCGCGCACCTCCCATACCTTCCCCTATATCGCTGTATTATTGTGCACCTCTCCTACCTTCCCCTATATCGTTGTGTTTTCACGCACCTCTCATATCTTCTCCTATATCGCTGTACTTTTGCGTACATCTCATACCTTCCCCTATATTGCCGTGTTTTCATGCACATCTCATAACGTCACCTATATCGCTGTGCATTCGCGCACCTCCCGTAGCATCCCCTATATCACTGTGCCTTCGCGCACCTCTCATACCTTCCCCTGTATCGCTGTGTTTTCGCGCACCTCCCAGACCTTCCCCTATATCGCTGTGTTTTCGTGCATCTCTCATATATTCCCCTATATCGTTATGTTTTCACACACCTCTCATAACTTCTCCTATATCGCCCTTCTTTTCTGCACCTCTTATTTCTTCCTTAATATCTCTGCATTTTAATGCACATCTCATAACGTCCCCTATATCGCTGTGCATTCGCGCACCTCCCGTAGCATCCCCTATATTGCTGTGACTTGCGCACTTCTCATACCTTCCCCTATATCGCTGTCTTTTCGCGCAGTTCCCATAGATTCAAATTTATCGCTGTGTTATTGCACACCTCTCACAGCTTCCCCTATATCGCCGTGTTTTTGCTCACCTCTCATAGCTTCCCCTATATCGCTGTGTTTTCGCGCACCTCTCATGTCTTCACCTAGATCGCTATGTTTTCGCTCCTCTCATTACTTCCCCTATATCGCTGTATTTTCTCACACCTCTGATACATTCTCCCATATCGCCGTGTTTTCGTGTACCTCTCATATCTTCCACTATATCGCTGTGTTTTCATGCACATCTCATAACGTCCCCTATATCGCTGTGCTTTCTCGCACCTCTGATACATTCCCCTGTATCGCCGTGTTTTTGTGCACTTCTCATAAGTTCCCCTATATTGCCGTGTTTGCGCGCACGACCCATAGCCTCCCCTATATCGCTGTGTTTTCGGGCACCTCTCATACCTTCCCCTATATCGCACTGTTTTCGCGCACCTCCCATTCCTTCCCCTATATTGCTGTGTTTTCATGCCCTTCTCATACCTTGCCCTATATTACTGTGTTTTCACGCACCTCTCATAAATTCTGCTAATGCTGTATTTTTGCGCACCTCTCATACCTTCCCCCATATTGCCGTGTTTTCATGCACATCTCATAACGTCCCCTATATAGCTGTGTATTCGTGCCCCTCCCATAGCCCCCTATATCACTGTGCCTTCGCGCACCTCTCATACCTTCCCCTATATCGCCCTGTTTTCGCGCACCTCCCATACCTTCCCCGATATCGCTATGTTTTCGTGCACCTCCCATAGCTTCGACTACACCGCTGTTTTCGCGCACAACCCATAGCTTCACTTTGATCGCTGTGTTATTGCTCACCTCTCATAGCTTCCCCTATATCGCCGTGTTTTCACGCACGACCCATAGCGTGCCCTATAACGCTGTGTTTTCGGGCACCTCTCTTACCTTCCCCTACATTGCCGTGTTTTCATGCACATCTCATAACGTCCCCTATATCGCCCTGTTTTCGCGCAGCTCCCAGACCTTCCCCTATATCGCTGTATTATTGTGCACCTCTCCTACCTTCCCCTATATCGTTGTGTTTTCACGCACCTCTCATAACTTCTCCTATATCGCTGTACTTTTGCGTACATCTCATACCTTCCCCTATATTGCCGTGTTTTCATGCACATCTCATAACGTCCCCTATATCGCTGTGCATTCGCGCACCTCCCGTAGCATCCCCTATATCACTGTGCCTTCGTGCACCTCTCATACCTTCCCCTATATCGCTGTGTTTTCGCGCACCTCCCAGACCTTCCCCTATATCGCTGTGTTTTCGTGCACTTCTCATACATTCCCCATATCGTTATGTTTTCACACACCTCTCATTACTTCTCCTATATCGCCCTTCTTTTCTGCACCTCTTATTTCTTCCTTAATATCGCTGCATTTTAATGCACATCTCATAACGTCCCCTATATCACTGTGTAGTCGCGCACCTCCCATAGCCTCCCACATATTGCTGTGCCTTCGCGCATTTCTCATACCTTCGCCTATATCGCCCTGTTTTCGCACACTTCCCATTCATTCTCCTATGTCGCTGTGTTTTTGTGAACCTCTCATACCTTCCCTAATATCGCTGCGTTTTCATGCACATCTCATAACGTCCCGTATATCGCTGTGGGTTCACGCACCTCCCATAGCATCCCCTATATCGCTGTGCCTTGCGAACCTCTCATACCGTCCCCTATATTGTCGTGTTTTCGCACACCTCTCATAGCTTCCCCTATATCGCCATGTTTTCATACAAATCTCATACCGTCCCCTATATCGCCCTGTTTGCGAGCACCTCCCATACCTTCCCCTGTATCGCTGTGTTTTCGTGCACCTCTCATACCTCCCTCTATATCGCTGTGTTTTCACACACCTCTCATAACTTCTCCTATATCGCTGTGTTTTTGTGCACCTCTTATATCTTCCCTAATATCGCTGCTTCTTCCTGCACATCTCATAACGTCCCCTATATCGCTGTGTATTCACGCACCTCCCATAGCATCCCCTATATCGCTGTGCCTTGCGCACCTCCCATACCTTCCCCTATATCGGTGTCTTTTCGCACACATCCCATAGATTCAACTTTATCACTGTGTTATTGCACACCTCGAGAGCTTCCCCTATATCGGCGTGTTTTTGCTCACCTTTCATAGCTTCCCCTATATCGCTGTGTTTTCGCGCACCTCTCATGCCTTCACCTAGATCGCTACGTTTTCGCTCCTCTCATTACTTCCCCTATCTCGCTGTGTTTTCTCGCACCTCTGATACATTCCCCTGTATCGCCGTGTTTTCGCGCACCTCCCATAGCGTCCCCTATATCGCTGTGTTTTCGCGCACATCCCATACCATCCGTTATATCGCTGTGCCTTCCTGTACCTCTCATATCTTCCCCTATATCGTTGTGCTTTCATGCACATCTCATACCGTCTCCTATATCACTGTGTTTTCACACACATCCCATAGCATCCCCTATATCGCTGTGTTTTCGCGCACCTCCCATAGCTTCGCCTGCATCGCTGTTTTCGTGCACCTCTCATACCTTCCCCTATAACAATGTATTTTTGCGCAGATCTCATAATGTCCCCTTTATCGCTGTGTTATTGCTCACCGTTCATAGCTTCCCCTATATCATCCTGTTTTCGCACTCCTCTCATGCATTCCCGTATATCGCTGTGTTTTTGCACACCTCTCATACCTTCCCCAATATCACCGTGTTTTCATGCACATCTCATGGTTACCCGACTATCACCGTGTATTCATGCACATCTCATAACTTCCCCTATATCGCTGTGTTTTCGCGCAACTCCCATAGCTTCGCCTACATCGCTGTTTTTGCACACATCCCATAGCTTCCCCTTGATCGATGTGGTATTGATCACCTCTCATAGCTTACCCTATATCGCCGTGTTTTCGCGCACCTCGCATGTCTTCACCTATATCGCTATGTTTTCGCTCCTATCATTACTTCCCTATATCGCTGTGTTTTCTCGCACCTCTGATACATTCTCCTGTATTGCATGTTTTCGCGCACCTCTTACAATTTCCCCTATATCGCCGTGTTCTCGCACACCTCTCATACCTTCCCCTATGCCACTGCTTTTTTGCGCATGTGCCATAGCGTCCCCTATATCACTGTGTTTTCTCGCAACTCTGATACATTCCCCTGTATCGCCGTGGTTTCGCGCACATCCCATAGGTTCCACTATATTGCCCTGTTTTTGCGCACCTCTCATGTCTTCCACTATATCACGGTGTTTTCGCGCACCTCTCATACCTTCCCTTATATCGCTGTGTTTTCATGCACCTCTCATAACTTCTCCTATATCACTGTATTTTTGCGCAGCTCTTATACCTTCCCCTATATTGCCGTGTTTTCATGCACATCTCATAACGTCCCCTATATCGCTGTGTATTCGCGCATATCCCATAGCATCCCTTATAATGCTGTGCCTTCGCGCACCTCTCATAGCTTCCCCTGTATCGCCGTGTTTTTGCTCACCTCTCATAACTTCTCCTATATCGTTGTGTTTTTGTGCACCTCTCATACCTTCCCCAATATCGCTGCGTTTTCATGCACATCTCATCACGTCCCCTATATCGCTGTGTATTCACGCACCTCTCATAGCATCCCCTATATCGCTGTGAGTTGCGCACCTCTCATAGATTCCCCTATATCGCTGTCTTTTCGCGCACATCCCATAGATTCACCTTTATACCTGTGTTATTGCTCACCTCTCATAGGTTCCCCTATATCGCCGTGTTTTCGCGCACCTCTCATGTCTTCACCTAGATCGCTATGTTTTCGCTCCTCTCAATACTTCCCCTATATCGCTGTGTTTTCTTGCACATCTGATACATTTTGCCGTATCGCCGTGTTTTCGCACACCTCTCATAATTTTCCCTATATCACCGTGTTCTCGCACACCTCTCATACCTTCCCCATATCACTGTGTTTTCGCGCACGTCCCATTGCGTCCCCTATATCGCTGTGTTTTCGCACACCTCTCATAGCTTTCCCTATATCGCCCAGTTTTCGTACACATCCCATAGCTTCCACTATATTGCCCTGTTTTCGCACACCTCTCATGTATTCCACTACATAGCTGTGTTTTCTGGCACCTCTGATGCATTCCCCTGTAACGCTAAGTTTTCACGCAACTCTCATACCTCCCCCTATATCGCCATGTTTTTATGCACATCTCATACCGTCTCCTATATCGCTGTGTTTTCTTGCACCTCCCATAGCATCCTCTATATCGCTGTGCCTTCGTGCACCTCTCATACCTTCCCCTATATCGCTGTGTTTTCACGCACCTCTCTTAACGTCCCCTATATCGCTGTGTTTTCTCGCACCTCTGATGCATTCCCCTATATCGCTGTGGTTTCGCGCACATCCCATAGGTTCCACTATATTGCCCTCTTTTTGCGCACCTCTCATGTCTTCCCCTATATCACGGTGTTTTGGCGCACCTCTCATAGCATCCCCTATATCGCTGTGCATTCGCGCACCTCTCATAACTTCCCCTATATCGCCCTGTTTTCGCGCACCTCCCATACCTTCCCCAATATCGCCGTGTTTTCGTGCACCTCTCATAATTTCTCCTATATCGCCGTATTTTTGCGTACCTCTCATGGCTTCCCCAATATCGCCGCGTTTTCATGCACATCCCTTAACGTCCCATATATCGCTGTGTATTCGCGCAACTGCCATAGCATCCCCTATATCGCTGTGCCTTCGCGCACCTCTCATACCTTCCCCCATGTCGCCCTGTTTTCACACAGCTCCCATACCGTCCCCTATATCGCTGTATTTTTGCACACCTCTCATGGCTTCTCCAATATCGCCGTGTTTTCAAGCACATCTCATAACCTCTCCTACATCTGTGTGTATTCACGCACCTCCCATAGCATCCTCTATATCGCTGTGCCTTCGCGCATTGCTCATACCTTCCCCTATGTCGCCCTGTTTCCCGTGCACCTCCCATGGCTTCGCCTACATCGCTGTGTTTTTGCGCACCTCTCATACGTTCCCCTATATCGCCGTGTTTTCGCGCACCTCTCATTTCTTCACCTATATCGCTATGTTTCCGCTCCTCTCATTACTTCCCCTATATCGCTCTGTGTTCTTGCACTTCTGTTACAGTTCCCTGTATCAACGTGTTTTCGCGCACCTCTCATAATTTCACCTATATCGCCGTGTTCTCGCACACCTCTCATATCTTCCCCTATATCACTGTGTTTTCGCGCACGTACAAAAGCGTCCCCTATATCACTCTGTTTTCACGCACCTCTCATGTCTTCCCCTATATCACTGTGTTTTCGTGCATCTCCCATACCATCCCCTATAATGCTGTGTTTCGCACACGTCTCATACCTTTCCCTATATCGCTCTGTTTTCGAGCACCTCCCATACCTTCCCCTATATCGCTGTGTTTTCGTGTACCTCTCATACTCCCCTTATATCGCTGTGTTTTCACGCACCTCTCATAACTTCCCCTGTATTGCTGTAATTTCGCGCACCTCTCATAGCTTCCCCTATATCGCCGTGTATTCATGCACCTTTCATACCGTCCCCTATATCGCTGTCTTTTCGCGCACATCCCATAGATTCACCTTTTTCGCATTGTTATTCCTCACCTCTAATAGTTTCCCCTAAATCGCCGGGTTTTTGCTCACCTCTCATAGCTTCCACTATATTGCCCTGTATTCACGCACCTCTCATGTCTTCCCCTATATCACTGTGTTTTCGCGCAGCTCCCATAGCATCCCCTATATTGCTGTGCCTTCGCATACCTCTCATATCTTCCCCTATATCGCCCTGTTTTCGAGTACCTTCCATACCTTCCCCTATATTGCTGTGTTTTCGTGCACCTCTCGTACCTCCCCCTATATCGCTGTGCCTTGCGCACCTCTCATACCTTCCCCTATATAGCTGTTTTTTCGTGCACATCCCACAGATTCACCTTTATCGCTGTGTTATTGCTCACCTCTCATAGCTTCCCCTATATTGCCGTGTTTTTGCACACCTCTCATAACTTACCCTGTATCGCCATGTTGTTATGCACATCTCATAACGTCCTCTATATCGCTGTGTATTCGCGCACCTCCCATAGAATCCCTTATATCGCTTTGCCTTCGCGCACCTCTCATACCTTCCCAAATATCGCCCTGTTTTCGCGCACCTCCCATTCCTTCACCTATATCGCTGTTTTCGTGCACCTCTCATACCTTCCCCTAAATCGCTGTGCCTTCGCGCACCTCTCATACCTTCCCCTATATCGCCGTGTTTTCATGCACATCTCATAACATCCCCTATATCACTAGGTTTTCATGCACTTCTCATAATTTCCCCTATATCGACCAGTTTTCGCGCTCCTCTCATACCTTCTCCTATATCACTGTGTTTTCACGCAGCTCTCATACCCTCCCCTATATCGCTGTGTTTTCGCACACCTCTCATGGCTTCCCGACTATCGCCGTGTATTCATGCACATCTCATAGCTTCCCTATATCGCTGTGTTTTCGCGCACCTCCCATAGCTTCGCCTACATCGCTGTTTTCGTGCTCCTCTCATACCTTCCCCATATCGATGTATTTTTGCGCAGATCTCATAATATCCCCCTTATCGCTGTGTTATTGCTCACCTCTCATAGCTTCCCCTATATCGCCCTGTTTTCGCACTCCTCTCATGCATTCCCGTATATCGCTGTGTTTTTGCACACCTCTCATACCTTCCCCAATATCACCGTGTTTTCATGCACATCTCATAACGTCCCCAATGTCGCTGGGTTTTTACGCACCTCTCATAACTTCCCCTATATCGCCCTGTTTTTGCACTCCTCTCATACCTTCCCCTATATCACTGTGTTTTCACGCAGCTCTCATACCTTCCCCTATATCGCCCTGTTTTTGCTCACTTCCCATAACTTCCCCGATATCGCTGTGTTTTTGCACACCTCTCATACCTTCCCCTATGTCGCTGTGTTTTCAAGCACCTCTCATGGCTTCCCCAATATCGCCGTGTATTCATGCACATCTCGTACCGTCCCCTATATCGCTGTTTTTTCGCGCACCTCCCGTAGCATCCCCTATATCACTGTGCCTTCGCGCACCTCTCATACCTTCCCCTATATCGCCCTGTTTTCGCGCACCTCCCATACCTTCCCCGATATCGCCCTGTTTTCGCGCACCTCCCATACCTTCTCCGATATCGCTATGTTTTCGTGCACCTCCCATAGCTTCGACTACATCGCTGTTTTCGCGCACAACCCATAGCTTCACCTTGATCGCTGTGTTATTGCTCACCTCTCATAGCTTCCCCTATATCGCCGTGTTTTTGCGCACCTCGCATGTCTTCACCTATATCGCTATGTTTTTGCTCCTATCATTACTTCCCCTATATCGCAGTTTTCACGCACCTCTGATACATTCTCCTGTATTGCCATGTTTTCGCGCACTCTTAGAATTTCCCCTATATTGCTGTGTTCTCGCACACCTCTCATACCTTCCCCTATATTGCCCTGTTTTCGCACACCTCTCATACCTTCCCCTATATCGCTGTGTTTTCACACACCTCTCATAACTTCTCCTATATTGCTGCATTTTTGCGCAACTCTCATAACTTCCCCTATATCGCTGTGTTTTTATGCACATCTCATAACATCCCCTATATCACTGTGTAGTCGCGCACCTCCCATAGCCTCCCACATATTGCTGTGCCTTTGCGCAGTTCTCATACCTTCACCTATATCGCCCTGTTTTCGCACACTTCCCATTCATTCTCCTATGTCACCTTGCTTTTGTGAACCTCTCATACCTTCCCTAATATCGCTGCGTTTTCATGCACATCTCATAACGTCCCATATATCGCTGTGTATTCACGCACCTCCCATAGCATCCCCTATATCGCTGTGCCTTGCGCACCTCTCATGCCGTCCCCTATAGTGTCGTGTTTTCGCGCACCTCTCATAGCTTCCCCTATATCGCCATGTTTTCATACAAATCTCATACGGTCCCCTATATCGCCCTGTTTTCGAGCACCTCCCATACCTTCCCCTGTATCGCTGTGTTTTCGTGCACCTCTCATACCTCCCTCTATATCGCTGTGTTTTCACGCACCTCTCATAACTTCTCCTATATCGCTGTGTTTTTATGCACCTCTTATATCTTCCCTAATATCGCTGCTTCTTCCTGCACATCTCATAACGTCCCGTATATCGCTGTGTATTCACGCACCTCCCATAGCATCCCCTATATCGCTGTGCCTTGTGCACCTCCCATAACTTCCCCTATATCGGTGTCTTTTCGCACACATCCCATAGATTCAACTTTATCACTGTGTTATTGCACACCTCGCAGAGCTTCCCCTATATCGCCGTGTTTTTGCTCACCTTTCATAGCTTCCCCTATATCGCTGTGTTTTCGCGCACCTCTCATGTCTTCACCTAGATCGCTATGTTTTCGCTCCTCTCATTACTTCCCCTATCTCGCTGTGTTTTCTCGCACCTCTGATCCATTCCCCTGTATCGTCGTGTTTTCGCGCACCTCTCATAATTTCCCCTATATCGCCGTGTTTTCGCGCACGTCCCATAGCGTCCCCTATATCGCTGTACTTTTGCGTACATCTCATACCTTCCCATATATTGCCGTGTTTTCATGCACATCTCATAACGTCCCCTATATCGTCCTGTTTTCGCGCACCTCCCGTAGCATCCCCTATATCACTGTGCCTTCGCGCACCTCTCATACCTTCCGCTATATCGCCCTGTTTTCGCGCACCTCCCATACCTTCCCCGATATCGCTATGTTTTCGTGCACATCCCATAGCTTCGACTACATCGCTGTTTTCACGCACAACCCATAGCTTCACCTTGATCGCTGTGTTATTGCTCACCTCTCATAGCTTCCCCTATATCGTCGTGTTTTTGCGCACCTCGCATGTCTTCACCTATATCGCTATGTTTTTGCTCCTATCATTACTTCCCCTTTATCACTGTTTTCTCGCACCTCTGATACATTCTCCTGTATTGCCATGTTTTCGCGCACTCTTAGAATTTCCCCTATATTGCTATGTTTTCGTGCACCTCTCATGCCTCCCTCTATATCGCTGTGTTTTCACGCACCTCTCATAACTTCTCCTATAGCGCTGTGTTTTTGTGCACCTCTTATATCTTCCCTAATATCGCTGCTTCTTCCTGCACATCTCATAACGTCCCCTATATCGGTGTGTATTCACACACCTCCCATAGCATCCCCTATATCACTGTGCCTTGCGCACCTCCCATACCTTCCCCTATATCGGTGTCTTTTCGCACACATCCCATAGATTCAACTTTATCACTGTGTTATTGCACACCTCTCAGAGCTTCCCTTATATCGCCGTGTTTTTGCTCACCTTTCATAGCTTCCCCTATATCGCTGTGTTTTCGCGCATCTCTGATACATTCCCCCGTATTGCCGTGTTTTCGCGCACCTCTCATAATTTCCCCTATATCGCCATGTTTTCGCGCACGTCCCATAGCGTCCCCTATAACGCTGTGTTTTCGGGCACCTCTCATACCTTCCCCTATATTGCCGTGTTTTCATGCACATCTCATAACGTCCCCTATATCGCTGTGTATTCGTGCACCTCCCATAGCACCCCTATATAACTGTGCCTTCGCGTACCTCTCATGCCTTCCCCTATATCGCTGTGTTTTCTCGCACCTCTCATAACTTCTCCTATATTGCTGCATTTTTGCACAACTCTCATAACTTCCCCTATATCGCTGTGTTTTTATGCACATCTCATAACGTCCCCTATATCACTGTGTAGTCGCGCACCTCCCATAGCCTCCCACATATTGCTGTGCCTTCGCGCACTTCTCATACCTTCACCTATATCGCCCTGTTTTCGCACACTTCCCATTCATTCTCCTATGTCGCCTTGCTTTTGTGAACCTCTCATACCTTCCCTAATATCGCTGCGTTTTCATGCACATCTCATAACGTCCCGTATATCGCTGTGTATTCACGCACCTCCCATAGCATCCCCTATATCGCTGTGCCTTGCGCACCTCTCATACCGTCCCCTATATTGCCGTGTTTTCGCGCACCTCTCATAGCTTCCCCTATATCGCCGTGTATTCATGCACCTCTCATACCGTCCCCTATATCGCTGTCTTTTCGCGCACATCCCATAGATTCACCTTTATCGCTTTGTTATTCCTCACCTCTAATAGTTTCCCCTAAATCACCGGGTTTTTGCTCACCTCTCATAGCTTCCATTATATTGCCCTGTATTCACGCACCTCTCATGTCTTCCCCTATATCACTGTGTTTTCGCGCAGCTCCCATAGCATCCCCTATATTGCTGTGCCTTCGCATACCTCTCATATCTTCCCCATATCGCCCTGTTTTCGAGTACCTTCCATACCTTCCCCTATATTGCTGTGTTTTCGTGCACCTCTCGTACCTCCCCATATATCGCTGTGCCTTGCGCACCTCTCATACCTTCCCCTATATAGCTGTTTTTTCGTGCACATCCCACAGATTCACCTTTATCGCTGTGTTATTGCTCACCTCTCATAGCTTCCCCTATATCGCCGTGTTTTTGCACACCTCTCATAACTTACCCTATATCGCCATGTTGTTATGCACATCTCATAACGTCCTCTATATCGCTGTGTATTCGCGCACCTCCCATAGCATCCCTTATATCGCTTTGCCTTCGCGCACCTCTCATACCTTCCCAAATATCGCCCTGTTTTCGCGCACCTCCCATTCCTTCACCTATATCGCTGTTTTCGTGCACCTCTCATACCTTCCCCTAAATCGCTGTGCCTTCGTGCACCTCTCATACCTTCTATATCGCCGTGTTTTCATGCACCTCTCATACCTTCCCCTATATCGCTGTGTTTTTGCTGACCTTTCACAGCTGTGCCTATATCGCCGTGTTTTCGCGAACCTCCCATAATTTCACATATAGCACTGTGTTTTCACGCACCTCGCATACCTACCCCTATATTGCTGTGTTTTCTCGCACCGCCCATAGCTTCCCCTATATCGCTGTGTTTTCTCTCACCTCTGAAACCTTCCCCTGTATCGCTGTGTTGTCGTGCACCTCTCATAACTTCCCCTACATGGCTGTGTTTTTGCGCACCACTTATAGCTTCCCCAATATGGCTGTGTTGTCGCGCACGTCTCATACCTTCCCCTGTATCGCTGTGTTTTCGCACACCTCCCATACCTTCCCTAATATCATTGTGTTTTCGCACACCTCTGATACCTTCCCCTATATCGCTGTGTTTTCGTGCACCTCTCACATTTTCCACTATATCGCTGTGTTATCGAGCACCTCTCATACCTTCCCCTGCATCGCTGTGTTTTCGCACACCTCTCATAGCTTGCCATATATGGCGATGTTTTCGCACACCTCTCATAACTTCCCGTAGATCGCTGTGTTTTCGGGCATCTCACATAGCGTCTCCTATATCGCCACGTTTTCGCACACCTCCCATAGCTTCCCCAATATCGCTGTGTTTTCTCACTCCTCTGATACTTTCCACTATATCGCTCTGTTGTCATGCACTTCCCATGGCTTCACAAATATCGCTGTTTTTTCGTGCACTACTCATACCTTCCCCTACATCGCTGTGTTTTCGTGCACCTCTCATACTTTCTACTATAATGCCGTATTTTCACACACCTCCCATAGCTTCCACTATATTGCTGTGTTTTCTTTCACCTCTCATACCTTCCCCTATAGCGCTCTGTTTTCGCGCACCTCTCGTAGCTTCCCATATATCGCTGCGTTTTCGCGCACCTCTCAAAGCTTTCCCTATATCGTTATGTTTTCGCGCACCTCCCATAGATTCCCCTATATCGCTGTGTTTTTGTGCACCTCTCATACCGTCCCATATATCGCTCAGATAACGCTCCCCTCTCATAGCTTCCCCTATATCACCGTGTTTTCGTGCACCTCTCATAGCTTACCCTATATCGCTGTGTTTTTGCACACCTCACATGCCTTCCGCTATATCATTGAGGTTTTGCGCACCTGTCATACCTTCCACTATAATGCGTTTCCTCGCAGACCTCTCATAGCTTCCCCTATATCGCTGTGTTTTCGCGCACCTCGCATACCTTACACTATATCGATGTGTTTTTGCGCAATTCTCATACCTCCCCCTATATCGCTGTATTTTCATACACCTCCCATAGCTTCCCTTTTTTCGCCATGTTTTCGTGCACCTCTTTTAGCTTCCCATATATTGCGATGTTTTCGGATACCTCTCATCGCTTTCCCCAAATCGCTGTGTTTTTGCGCACCTCCCATAGATTCCCCAATATGGCTGTGTTTTCATGCATCTCTTATACCTTCCCCTGCATCGCTGTGTTTTCGCACACCTCCCATAGCTTCCCCGATACCGCTGTGATTTTGTGCACCTCTCATATCTTACCCTATAGTGCTGTGTTTTTGCGCATCTCCCATACCTTCCCATTATTGCTGTGTTTTCGAGCACCTCCCATAGATTCCCCTATATCGCTGTGTTTTCTCGCAGCTCTCATAGCTTCCCCTATATTGTTGTGTTTTCGCGCACCTTGCATAGCTTCCCCAATATCATTGTGTTTTTGCTCACCTCTGATACCTTCCCCTATATTGCCGAGTTTTCGCACACATCTCACATCTTTCCCTATATCGCTGTGTTATCAAACAGCTTTCATGGCTTCCCATATATTGCTGTGTTTTCGCATACCTCCCACTGCTTCTGCCATATTGTTGTTTTCGCACACGTCTCATAGCTTCCCCTATATCGCCGTGTTTTCGCGCACCTCGCACACCTTCCGCTATATCATTATGTTTTTGCGCACCTCTCATACCTTCCACTATATCGATGTGTTCACGCACCTCTCGTAGCTTCCCCTGTATCGATGTGTTTTCGCGAACCTCTCATACCTGCCAATATAACACGTTTTCTCGCAGATCTCTCATACCTTCCCCTATATCGCTGTGTTTTCGCGCAACTCGCATACCTACCCCTATATCGCTGTGTTTTTGTGCACCTCTCATACCGTCCTATATATCGCTCAGTAACGCTCCCCTCTCATGGCTTCCCCTATGTCGATGTGTTTTCGCGCACCTTGCATACCTTCCTCTATATCGTTGAGTTTTTGCGCACCTCTCATACCTTCCACTCTATCGGTGTGTTTTCGCGCACTTCTCATACATTCCCCTATATTGCAGTGTTTTCATACAGCTCCCATAGCTTCCCTTTTTTCGCCGTGTTTTCGCGCACCCCTTTTAGCTTCCCATATATTGCGACGTTCTCGGACACCTCTCATCGCTTTCCCCAAATCGCTGTGTTTTCGCGCACCTCCTATAGATTCCCCAATATGGCTGTGTTTTCATGCACCTCTTATACCTTCCCCTGCATCGCTGTGTTTTCGCACACCTCCCATAGCATCCCGATATCGCTGTGATTTCGTGCACATCTCATACCGTCCCATATATCGCTCAGATAACGCTCCCCTCTCATAGCTTCCCCTATATCACCGTGTTTTCGTGCACCTCTCATAGCTTCCCCTATATCGCTGTGTTTTTGCGCACCTCACATGCCTTCCGCTATATCATTGAGATTTTGTGCACCTGTCATACCTGCCACTATAATGCGTTTCCTCGCAGACCTCTCATAGCTTCCCCTATATCGCTGTGTTTTCGCGCACCTCGCATACCTTACACTATATCGATGTGTTTTCGCGCAATTCTCATACCTTCCCCTATATCGCAGTGTTTTCATACAGCTCCCATAGCTTCCCTTTTTTCGCCGTGATTTCGCGCACCCCTTTTAGCTTCCCATATATTGCGACGTTCTCGGATACCTCTCATCGCTTTCCCCAAATCGCTGTGTTTTTGCGCACCTCCCATAGATTCCCTAATATGGCTGTGTTTTCATGCATCTCTTATACCTTCCCCTGTTTCGCTGTGTTTTCGCACACCTCCCATAGCTTCCCCGATACCGCTGTGATTTTGTGCACCTCTCATATCTTACCCTATAGTGCTGTGTTTTTGCGCACCTCCCATACCTTCCCATTATCGCTGTGTTTTCGAGCACCTCCCATAGATTCCCTTATATCGCTGTGTTTTCTCGCAGCTCTCATAGCTTCCCCTATATTGTTGTGTTTTCGCGCACCTTGCATAGCTTCCCCTATATCGTCGCGTTTTCGCGCACCTCTCACATCTTTCCCTATATCGCTGTGTTATCAAACAGCTTTCATGACTTCCCATGTATTGCTGTGTTTTCGCATACCTCCCACTGCTTCCGCTATATCGCTGTTTTAGCACACCTCTCATAGCTTGCCATATATGGCGATATTTTCGTGCACCTCTCATATCTTCCCCTACAGCGCTGTGTTTTACGCACCTCCCATACCTTCCCATTATCATTGTGTTTTCGCGCACCTCCCATATATTTCCCAATATGGCTGTGTTTTCACGCACCACTTATACTTTCCCCTGTATCGCTGTGCTTTCGCGCACCTCCCATAGCTTCCCTGAAATCGCTGTGATTTTGCGCACCTCCCGTAGCTTCCCCCCTATCACTGTGTTTTCTCGCACCTGTCATACCTTCCCCTATATCACTGTGTTTTCGCGCACCTTGCACAGCTTCCCCTATATCGTTTTGTTTTCGCGCACCTCTCATACCTTCAAGTATATCGATGTGTGTTTGCGCACCTTCCATATCTTCCCCTATATCGCTGTGTTTTCGCGTACCTCACATACCTACCCCTATGTCGTTTTGTTTTTGTGCACCTCTTATACCATCCTCTATATCGATGTGTTTTTGCGCACCTCTCGTAGCTTCCCTGGTATCGATGTGTTTTCGCACACCTCTCATACCTGCCTCTATTACGCGTGTTTTCGCAGACCTCTCATAGCTTCCCCTGTATCGCTGATTTCTCGCATACCTCCCATAGCTTCCCCTATATCGCTGTGTTTTCGCGCACCTCTCATAGCTTCCCCTAGATCGCTGTGTTTTCATGCACCTCACATAGCTTCCCCTATATCGCTGCATTTTCTCGCACCTCTGCTACCTTCCCCTGTATCTCTCTGTTGTCGTGCACCTTCCCTGGCTTCCCATATATCGTTGTCTTTTCGCGCACCACTCATACCTTCCCTTACATCGCTGTGTTTTTGCGCACCTCTCATACTTTCTCCCATAACGCCATGTTTTCACGCACCTACCATAGCTTCCCCCATAACGCCATGTTTTCACGTACCTACCATAGCTTCCCCTATATCGCTGTGTTTTCTCGCACCTCTCATACCTTCCCCTATATCGTTGTGTTTTCGCGCACCTCCCGTAGCTTCCCATTTCTCGCCGTGTTTTTGCGCACCTCTCATAGCTTCCCATATATTGCGATGTTTTCGTGCACCTCTCATCGCTTTCCCCAATTCGCTGTGTTTTTGCGTACCTCTTGTAGCTTCCCCTCTATCGATGTGTTTTCGCGCACCTCTCATAATTTCCCCTATATCGCTATTTTTTCATGCACCTCCCATAGGTTCCCCAACATCGCTGTGTTTTCGCGTGCCTATCATAACCTCTCCTGTGTTGCTGTGTTCTCGTGCACCTGTCATAGCTTTCCATATATTGTATTGATTTCGCGCAACTCTCATAGCTTCCCCCAAATCGCTGTGTTTTCGCGCACCTTTCATCGCTTTCCCCAAATAGCTGTGTTTTTGCGCACCTCTCATATCTTCCCCCATATTGCCATGTTCTGGTGCACCTCACATAGCTTTCCCTACATCGCTGTGTTTTCGCGCACCTCCCATAGATTCCCCAATATGGCTATGTTTTCGTGCACCTCTTATCCCTTCCACTGTTTCGCTGTGTTTTCGCACACCTCCCATAGCATCCCGACATCGCTGTAATTTTTTGCACCTCTCATACCTTCCCCTATAGCGCTGTGTTTTTGCGCACCTCTCATAGCTTCCACTGTATCGTTGTGTTTTCGCACACCTCTCAGACCTTCAAGTATATCGATGTGTGTTTGCACACCTTCCATAGCTTCCCCTGTATCACTGTGTTTTCGCGCACCTCTCATACCTTCCTCTAGATTGCCGTGTTTTCACGTAACTCGCATACCTTCCCCTATGTCGTTGTGTTTTTGTGCACCTCTCATACCTTCACCTGTATCGATGTGTTTTCACTCACCTTTCATACCTGCCTCTATAACACGTTTTTTCGCAAACCTCTCATAGCTTCCCCTATATCACTGTGTTTTTGCGCACCTCTCATAGCTTTCCTGAAATTGCTGTGTTTTTGCGCACCTCTCATAGCTTCCCCTACATCTCTGTGTTTTCATGCACCTCCCATAGCTTCCCCTATATTGCTGTGTTTTCTTGCAACTCTCATACCTTCCCCTATAACTCTCTGTTTTCATGCACCTCCCATAGCTTCCCATATATCGCTGTGTTTCCGCGCACTTCTCATACCTTCCACAATATCACTGCGTTTCCGCACACATCTCGTAGGTTCTGCTATATCGATGTGTTTTCCTGCACCTCTCATAACTTCCCCTATATCGCTGTGTTTCCATGCACCTCCCATAGGTTCCCCTACATTGCTGTGTTTTCACGTGCCTATCATACCTTCCCCTATATCATTGTGTTCTCGTGCATCTCTCATAGCTTTCCATATATTGCAATGTTTTCGTGCACCTCTCATAGCTTCCCCCAAATTGCTGTGTTTTCACGCACCTCTCATACATTCTCTTATATCTTCGTCTTTTCACGCACCTCCCATAGCTTCCACTATATTGCTGTGTTTTCTTGCACCTCTCATACCTTCTCCCATATCGCTCTGTTTTCATGCACCTCCCACAGGTTCCCCAACATCGCTGTGTTTTCGCGTGCCTATCATAACCTCTCCTGTGTTGCTGTGTTCTCGTGCACCTGTCATAACTTTCCATATATTGTATTGATTTCGCGCACCTCTCATCGCTTTCCCCAAATAGCTGTGTTTTTGCGCACCTCTCATATCTTCCCCCATATTGCAGTGCTCTGGAGCACCTCACAAAGCTTCCCCTACATCGCTGTGTTTTCGCGAACCTCCCATAGATTCCCCAATATGGCTTTTTTTTCGCACACCCCTTATACATTCCCCTGTATCGCTGTGCTTTAGCACACCTCACATAGCTTCCCCTATATCATTGTGATTTCGCGAACCTCTCATACCTTCAAGTATATCGATGTGTGTTTGCGCACCTTCCATAGCTTCCTCTATATCGCTGTGGTTTCGCGCAACTCGCATATCTACCCCTATATCGTTTTGTTTTTGTGCATCTCTCATACCTTCCATATATCAATGTGTTTTCGCGCAGCACTCGTAGCTTCCCTGATATCGATGTGTTTTCGCACACCTCTCATACCTACCCCTATAACGCGTGTTTTTGCAGACCTCTCATAGCTTCCCCTGTATCGCCGTTTTTTCGCACACCTCCCATAGCTTCCCCTGTATCGCTGTGTTTTCGCGCACCTCTCACATCTTCCCCTATATCGCTGTGTTATCGAGCAGCTTTCATAGCTTCCCCTATATTGCTGTGTTTTTGCGCACCTCAGATAGCGTCCCTACATATTCATGTTTTCGGACACCTCCCATAGTTTCTCCTATATCACCGTCTTTTCTCACTCCTCTGATATCGTCCCCTATATCACTCTGTTGTCGTGCACTTCCCATGGCTTCCCCTATATCACTGTATTTCCATGCACCTCCCATAGGTTCCCCTACATCGCTGTATTTTCACGGGCCTATCATACCTTCCCCTATATCATTGTGTTCTCGTGCACCTCTCATAGCTTTCCATATTTTGCAATGTTTTCGTGCACCTCTCTTAGCTTCCCCCAAATCGCTGTGTTTTTGCGCACCTCACATACCTTCCCCTATGTCGTTGTGTATTTGTGCACCTCTCATACCTTCCCCTATATCGCTGTGATTTCGTGCACCTCTCATAACTTTCCTAAAATGGTTGTGTTTTTGCGCACCTCTCATAGCTTCCCCTATATCGCTGTGTTTTTGTGCACCTCTCATACCATCCAATATATCGCTGAGATAACGCTCCCCTCTCATAGCTTCCCCTATATCGCCGTGTTTTCACGCACCTCGCATACCTTCCGCTATATCGTTGAGTTTTTGCGCACCTCTCATACCTTCCACTATATCGATGTGTTCACGCACCTCTCGTAGCTTCCCCTGTATCGATGTGTTTTCGTGCACCTCTCATACCTGCCCATATAACGTGTTTTCTCGCAGATCTCTCATAGCTTCCCCTATATCGCTGTGTTTACGCGTTCCTCGCATATCTTCCACTTTATCGATGTGTTTTCGCGCACTTCTCATACCTTCCCCTATATCGCTGTGTTTTCATGCACCTCGCATAGCTTCCCTTTTTTCACCGTGGTTTCGCGCACCTCTCATAATTTCCCATATATTGCGATGTTTTCGCGCACCTCTCATCGCTTTCCCCAAATCGCTGTCTTTTTGCGCACTTCTCACATCTACCCCCATATATTTTTGTTCTGGTGCTCCTCACATAGCATCCCCTACATTGCTGTGTTTTCGCGCACCTCCAATAGATTCCCCAATATGGCTGTGTTTTCATGCTCCTCCCATAGCTTCCAGTTATCGCTGTCTTCTGTCTCTGTATCTTGTTTTACGGCGGTTGGCATCCAGCTTAATGGTGCATTACCGCCACCCTCTGCTCCAGAATGTGCACTAGACATACATTCTAAATCCCTTCACCCAATCACACACACATATATATACAAACCTACACTTCACCCTCCCATCTTTGACCATCCTAGTATCCTATTCCTGTTTATTCGTCATATTCTATAAAAAACCCCTGTACCCCTTAAAAACGCTAAAATCGCTGTCTTTTCCCGAACCTCCCATAGATTCCTCAATATGGCTGTGTTTTCGCGCACCCCTTATACCTTCCCCTGTATCGCTGTGCTTTAGCACACCTCATATAGCTTCCCCGATATTGCTGTGATTTCGTGCACCTCCTGTAGCTTCCCCTATATCACTGTGTTTTCTTGCACCTCTCATAGCTTCCCCTATATTGCTGTGTTTTCGCGCACCTTCCATAGCTTCCCCTATATCGTTGTGATTTCGTGCACCTCTCATAACTTCAAGTATATCGATGTGTGTTTGTGCACCTTCCATAGCTTCCCCTATATCGCTGTGTTTTCGCGCAACTCGCGTACTTACCCCTATATCGTTTTGTATTTGTGCACCTCTCACACCTTCCATATATCAATGTGTTTTCGCGCACCTCTCGTAGTTTCCCTGATATCGATGTATTTTCGCACACCTCTCATACCTGCCCCTATAACGCGTTTTTTGCAGACCTCTCATAGCTTCCTCTGTGTCGCTGTGTTTTCCCGCACCTCCCATAGCTTCCAAAATATCGTTGTATTTTCACACACCTCTGATACCTTCCCCTATATCGCTGTGTTTTCGCGCACCTCTTATAGCTTCCCATATATCGTCGTGTTTTCGCGCACTTCTCACGTCTTCCCCTATGTCGCTGTGTTATCGAGCAGCTTTCATAGCTTCCCCTATATTGCTGTGTTTTCGCATACCTCCCATAGCTTCCGCTATATCGCAGTTTTCACACACGTCTCATAGCTTGCCATATATGACGATGTGTTCGCACACCTCTCATAAATTCCCCTAGATCGCTGTGTTTTCGCGCATCTCACATAGCGTCCCCTATATTGCCATGTTTTTGCACACCTCCCATAGCTTCCCCTATATCGCCGTCTTTTCTCACTCCTCTGATACCTTCCCCTATATCGCTCTGTTGTCGTGCACTTCCCATGGTTTCCCATATATCGCTGTGTTTTCGTGCACCACTCATACCTTCCCCTACATCACTGTATTTTCGTGCATCTCTCATATTTTCTACTATAATGCCATGTGTTCACACACCTCCCATAGCTTCCACTATATCGCTGTGTTTTCTCTCACCTCTCATATCTTCTCCTAAATCGCTCTGTTTTCGCGCACCCCTCGTAACTTCCCATATATCGCTGCATTTACGCACACCTCTCATAGATTTCCCTATATCGCTATGTTTTTGTGCACCTCCCATAGCTTCCCCTATATCGCTGTGCTTTTGTGCACCCCTCGTACCGTCCAATGTATTCACTGAGATAACGCTCCCCGCTCATAGCTTCCCCTATATCGCCGTGTTTTCGCGTACCTCGCATACCTTCCGCTGTTCCCGATGTTGGGGAAGTCCAGAACGAGGGGTCACAGTTTGAGGATAAAGGGGAAGCTTTTTAGAACCGAGATTAGGAAAAACTTCTTCACACAGAGAATGGTGAATCTGTGGAAATCTCTGCCACAGGAAACAGTTGAGGCCAGTTCATTGACTATATTTAAGAGGGAGTTAGATATGGCCCTTGTGGCTACGGGGATCGGGGGTATGGAGGGAAGGCTGGTGCAGGGTTCTGAGTTGGATGATCAACCATGATCATAATAAATGGCGGTGCAGGCTCGAAGAGCCGAATGGCCTACTCCTGCACCTATTTTCTATGTTTCTATGTTTCTATACCTCCCATAGCTTCCGCTATATCACTGTTTTCGCACACCTCTCATAGCTTGCCATATATGGTGATGTTTTCGCACATCTCTCATAACTTCCCCTAGATCGCTGAGTTTTCGCGCACCTCACAAAGCGTCCCCTATATCGCCATGTTTTTGCACACTTCCCATAGCTTCCACTATATTGCTGTGTTTTCTCTCACCTCTCATACCTTCCCCTATATCGCTCTGTTTTCGCGCACCTCTCGTAGTTTTGAATATATATCGGTGAGTTTTCGCGCACCTCTCATAGTTTTCCCTATATCGCTATGTTTTCGCACACCTCCTACAGCTTCCGCTATATCGTTCTGTTTTTGTGTACCTCTCATACCGTCCCATATATCACTGAGCTAACGCTCCCCTCTCATAGCTTCCCCTATATTGCCGTGTTTTCGCACACCTCTCATAGCTTCCCCTAGATCGCTGTGTTTTCTGTACCTCGCATACCTTCCGCGTTATCGTTGAGTTTTTGCGCACCTCTCATACCTTCCACTATATCGATGTGTTCGCGCACTTCATCCCTTCCCTTATATCACCGTGTTTTCCCGCACCTCTCATAGCTTCCGCTATATAGCTGTGTTTTCATGCACCTCGCACAGCTTTCCCTATGTCATTGTGGTTTTGTGCACCTCTCATACCTTCCACTATATCGACGTGTTTTCGTGCAACTCGTGTAGCTTCCCCGTATCGATGTGTTTTCGCGTACCTCTCATACCTGCCTCTATAACGCGTTTTTTCGCAGATCTCTCATAGTTTCCCCTTTTTCACCATGTTTTCGCGCACTTCTCATCGCTTTCTGCAAATCGTTGTGTTTTTGTGCACCTCTCATATCTTCCCCCATATTGCAGTGTTCTGGTGCACCTCACATAGCTTCCCCTACATCGCCGTGTTTTCGCGCACCTCCCTTAGATTCCCCGATAACGCTGTGATTTCGTGCACCTCTCATATCTTCTACTATAGCGCTGTGTTTTTGCGCACCTCCCATACCTTCCAATTATCGCTGTGTTTTTGCGCACCTTTCCATAGATTCCCCAACATGGCTGTCTTTTCGTGCACCTCTTATATCTTCTCCTGTATCGCTGTGCTTTCGCACACATCCCATAGCTTCCCTGATATCGCTGTGATTTTGCGCACCTCCCGTAGCTTCCCCTATATTGATTTGTTTTCTCGCACCTCTCATAGCTACCCATATATCGATGTGTTTTCACGCACCTGACATAGCTTCCCCTATTTTGTTATTTTCGCGCACCTCTCATGCCTTCAAGTAGATCGATATGTGTTTGCGCACCTTCGCATACCTACCCCTATATCGTTTTGTTTCGTGCACCTCTCAATTAGGAAGGGGAAAAAAGATTATGAGAGAAAACTGGCAGGGAACATAAAAACTGACTGTAAAAGCTTTTATAGATATGTAAAAAAGAAAAGACTGGTAAAGACAAATGTAGGTCCCCTGCAGACAGAAACAGGTGAATTGATTATGGGGAGCAAGGACATGGCAGACCAATTGAATAATTACTTTGGTTCTGTCTTCACTAAGGAGGACATAAATAATCTTCCAGAAATAGTAGGGGACAGAGGGTCCAGTGAGATGGAGGAACTGAGCGAAATACTTGTTAGTAGGGAAGTGGTGTTAGGTAAATTGAAGGGATTGAAGGCAGATAAATCCCTAGGGCCAGATGGTCTGCATCCTAGAGTGCTTAAGGAAGTAGCCCAAGAAATAGTGGATGCATTAGTGATAATTTTTCAAAACTCGTTAGATTCTGGACTAGTTCCTGAGGATTGGAGGGTGGCTAATGTAACCCCACTTTTTAAAAAAGGAGGGAGAGAGAAACCAGGGAATCATAGACCGGTTAGCCTAACGTCGGTGGTGGGGAAACTGCTGGAGTCAGTTATCAAAGATGTGATAACAGCACATTTGGAAAGCGGTGAAATCATCGGACAAAGTCAGCATGGATTTGTGAAAGGAAAATCATGTCTGACGAATCTCATAGAATTTTTTGAGGATGTAACTAGTAGAGTGGATAGGGGAGAACCAGTGGATGTGGTATATTTGGATTTTCAAAAGGCTTTTGACAAGGTCCCACACAGGAGATTAGTGTGCAAACTTAAAGCACACGACATTGGGGGTAAGGTATTGATGTGGATGGAGAATTGGTTAGCAAACAGGAAGCAAAGTGTGGGAATAAACGGGACCTTTTCAGAATGGCAGGCGGTGACTAGTGGGGTACCGCAAGGCTCAGTGCTGGGACCCCAGTTGTTTACAATATATATTAATGACTTGGATGAGGAAATTAAATGCAGCATCTCCAAGTTTGCAGATGACACAAAGCTGGGTGGCAGTGTTAGCTGTGAGGAGGATGCTGAGAGGATGCAGAGTGACTTGGATAGGTTGGGTGAGTGGGCAAATTCATGGCAGATGCAATTTAATGTGGATAAATGTGAAGTTATCCACTTTGGTGGCAAAAATAGGAAAACAGATTATTATCTGATTGGTGGCCGATTAGGAAAAGGGGAGGTGCACCGAGACCTGGGTGTCATTATACACCAGTCATTGAAAGTGGGCATGCAGGTACAGCAGGTGGTGAAAAAGGTGAATGGTATGCTGGCATTCATAGCAAGAGGATTCGAGTACAGGAGCAGGGAGGTAATACTGCAGTTGTACAAGGCCTTGGTGAGACCACACCTGGAGTATTGTGTGCAGTTCTGGTCCCCTAATCTGAGGAAAGACATCCTTGCCATAGAGGGAGTACAGAGAAGGTTTACCAGATTGATTCCTGGGATGGCAGGACTTTCATATGAAGAAAGACTGGATGAACTGGGCTTGTACTCGTTGGAATTTAGAAGATTGAAGGGGAATCTGATTGAAACGTATAAAATCCTAAAGGGATTGGACAGGCTAGATGCAGGAAGATTGTTCCCGATGTTGGGGAAGTCCAGAATAAGGGGTCACAGTTTGAGGATAAAGGGGAAGCCTTTTAGGACCGAGATTAGGAAAAACTTCTTCACACAGAGAGTGGTGAATCTGTGGAATTCTCTGTCACAGAAAACAGTTGAGGCCAGTTCATTGACTATACTTAAGAAGGAGTTAGATATGACCCTTGTGGCTACGGGGATCAGAGGGTATGGAGGGAAGGCTGGGGCGGGGTTCTGAGTTGGATGATCAGCCATGATCATAATAAATGACGGTGCGGGCTCGAAGGGCCGAATGGCCTACTCCTGCACCTATTTTCTATGTTTCTATGTTTCTATACCTTCCCCTGTATCGATGTGCTTTCACGCACCTCTCGTAGCTTCCCTGGTATTGATGTGTTTTCGCGTACCTCTCATACCTACCCCTGTAATGCGTGTTTTTGCAGGCCTCTCATATCTTCCCCTATATCGCTGTGTTTTCGCGCACCTCGTATACCTACCCCTATATCGTTGTGCTTTCGCGCACCACTCATACCTTCCACTATATCGATGCGTTTTCGCCACATCTCACACCTTGTCCTATATCGCTGTGTATTCACGCACCTCCCATAGCTTCCCATTTTTTGCTGTTTATTCGCGCACCTCACATGGCTTCCCATATATTGCGATGTTTTCCCACACCTCTCATCACTTTCCCCAAGTCACTGTGTTTTTGTGCAACTCTCATAGCTTCTCCTGTATCGCTGTGTTTTCCCGCACCTCCCATAGCTTCCCCAATATCATTGTGTTTTCGCACACCTCTGATACCTTTCCCTATATCGCCGCGTTTTCGCGCACCTCTCACATCTTTCCCTATATCGCTTTGTTTTCAAACAGCTTTCATACCTTCCCCGATATTGCTGTGTTTTCGCGTACCTCCCACTGCTTCCGCTATATCGCTGTTTTGGCACACCTCTCATAGCTTGCCATATATGGCGATATTTTCGCACACCTCCCACAGCTTCCCCTATATCGCTGTGTTTTCTCGCACCTCTGCTACCTTCCCCTATATCCCTCTGTTGTCGTGCACCTCCCCTGGCTTCCCATATATCGCTGAGTTTTCTCCCACCTCTCATAATTTCTCCCATAACGCCGTGTTTTCACGCATCTCACATAGCTTCCCCTATATCGCTGTGTTTTCTCGCACCTCTCATACCTTCCCCTATATTGCTCTGTTTTTGTGCACCTCCTGTAGCTTCCCATTTTTCGCCATGTTTTCGTGCACCTCTCATAGCTTCCCATATATCGCTATGTTTTCGTGCACCTCCTGCAGCTTCCCCTATATTGCCGTGTTTTCTTGCACCCTTCATACCTTCCCCTATATTACTCTGTTTTTCGTGCACCTCCCATAGCTTCCCATATATTGCTGTGTTTTCGCATACCTCTCATACCTTCCACTATATCGCTGTGTTTACGCGCACCTCTCGTAGCTTCTCCTATATCGATGTGTTTTCGCGCACCTCTCATAACTTCCCATATATCATCGTGTTTTCGTGCACCTCCCATAGGTTCCCCTATAAGACTGTGTTTTTGCTCACCTCTCATAGCTGCCACTATATCGCCATATTTTTGCGCAGATCTCATATCTTCCCCTATAGAGGTGCGTTTTCTCTCACCTCTCATAACTTCCCTTATATCGCCCTGTTTTCGCACACCTCTCATACATTCCCCTACATCTCCATGTTTTCGCGCAGTGCTCATACCTTCCTGTATATTGGTGTGAGTTTGCGCACCTCGCATACTTCCCCTATATCGCTGTGTTTCGCGCACCTTTCATAGATTCCCCTAAATCGCTGTGTTTTTGCTCACCTCGCATAACTTCCCCTATATCGCTGTATTTTCGTTCACCTCTTACAGCTGCCCCTATATCGCCGTGTTTTGGCGATCTTCGCATAACTTCCCCTATACAGCTGTGTTTTCTATCACCTCTCAAAACTTCCCCTGTATCGCCGTGTTTTCGCGCACCTCTCATACCTTCAACTATATCGCTGTGTTTACGCGCACGTTCCATACCTTCCCATATATTGCTATGTTTTTCCGCACCTCCCATAGCTTCCCCTATATTGCTGTGCTTTTGCGCACATCTCATACATTCTGCTGTATCGCTGTATTTACGCGCACCTCTCATACATTCTCTTATATCGCCATGTTTTCGCGCACCTCTCATACCTTCAACTATATCGCTGTGTTTTCGCACACATCCCATACCTTTCCCTATAGTGCTGTGTTCTTGTGCACCTCTCAAAGCTTTCCCAAAAGCTCTGTGTTTTAGCGCACCTCCCATAGCTTCCCATATATTGCTGTGTTTTCACCGGCCTCTCATACCTTCCCCTATATTGCTGTGTTTTCGCGCACCTCTCATAGCTTCCCATATATCGCTGTGTTTTCGCGCACCTCACATTGCTTCCCCTAAATCCTTGTGTTTTCGTGCACTTCTCATACCTCCAACTATATCGATGTGTTTTTGTGCACCTCTCGTAGCGTCCCCTCTACCGTTGTGTTCTCACGCACCTCTCATAGCTTCCATATATTGCGATGTTTTCGCACACCTGTCATAGCTTCCCCCAAATCGCTGTGTTTTCTCGCACCTCTCATAGCTTCCCCTATATCGCCGTGTTTTCCGCACCTCACATACCTTCCCCTATATCGCTATGTTGTCGCGCAAATCCCATGGCTTCCCCTATATCACTGTGTTTTCACACACCTCTCATATCTTCCCATATATAGTCGTGTTTTTGCGCACCTCCCATAGGTTCCCCTATAAGACTGTGTTTTTGCGCACCTCTCATCCCTTCCCCTTTATCGCTGTGTTATCACGCACCTCTCATAGCTTCCACTCTACTGCTGTGTTCTCGCGCACCTCTCATACCTTCCTCTATAGAGGTGCGATTTCTCTCACCTCTCATAACTTCCCTTATATTGCTGTGTTTTTGCACACCTCTCATACATTCCCCTACATCTCCATGTTTTCGCGCACTGCTCATACCTTCCTGTATATTGGTTTGATTTTGCGCACCTCGCATAGCTTCCCCTATATCGCTGTTTTCCGCACACCTCTGATAGATTCCCCTAAATCGCTGTGTTTTCGCGCACCTCTCATAACTTCCCCTATATTGCTGTGTTTTCATGCACCTTCCATAGGTTCCGCTACATCGCTGTGTTTTCGCGTGCCTATCATACCTTCCCCTATATCAATGTGTTCTCATAGCTTACCCCAAATCGCTGTGTTTTCTCGCACCTCTCATAGCTTCCACTATATCGCTGTTTTCTCGCACCTCTCATATCTTCCCCTATATGGCTGAGTTTTTGCTGACCTCTCACAGCTGTGCCTATATCGCCATGTTTTCACACACCTCCCATAGCTTCCCATATATCACTGTCTTTTCGCGCACCTCTCATAACTTCTCCTATGTCGTGGTGTTTTCACGTACCTGCCATTGCTTCCCCTATATCTATTATATTACCTGGTTATTTTAAGTCTAAACTGCACTGTTTGTACTTACTTTTTTTTTGTGTATCTCTTGTAAAGTTATATTGCAACGGTGTATCAGTGCCTATATGGTTTACCTTTTGTGTACTAATTCAATAAAAAGACTTAAAAAGAAAAGATTTGGGGGAAGCTATGAGAGGTGCGTGAAAACGCAGTGATATAGAGGAATGTATGAGAGGTGCGCGAAAACACATCGATATTGGGGAAGCTACGAGAGGTGCGTGAAAACACATCAATATAGTTGAAGGTATGAGACATGCGCGAAAACATAATGATGTAGGGGAAGCAATGCGAGGTGCGCGAAAAAAAAGCGATATAGAGGAAGGTATGAGAGGCCGGTGAAAACACAGTGATATAGGGGAAGCTGTGAGAGGTGCGCGAAAACACGGCGATATAGGGGATGGTATGAGAGGTGCGCGAAAACAAATTGATATGGGGAAGCTACGAGAGGTGCGTGAAAACAGAGAGATTTTGAGACAGCTATGAGAGGTGCGCGAAAACACAGCGCTATAGGGGAAGCTATGGGAGGTGCGCGAAAACACGGCGATATACGTGAAGGAATGAGAGGTGTGTGAAAACACATCAATATAGGGGAAGCGATGAGAGGTATGAGATGGTATGCAAGGTGCATGAAAACAGTGATATAGAGGTAGGTATGAGAGGTGCGCGAAAACACAGCGATATAGAGGAAGGTATAGGAGGTGCGCGAAAACACAGCGATTTAGGAGAAAGTACGAGAGATGAGCGTAAACTCGGCTAAAAAGGGGAAGGTATGAAAGGTGCGCGAGAACTCGGCGATATATGTAAAGCTATGAGAGGTGAGCAGAAACACAGCGATAGAGAGGAAGCTATGGGAGGAGCGCCAAACACAGCGTTATGGGGGATGCTATGGAAGGTGCGCCAAAACACAGCGAGATAAGGGAAGTTACGAGAGGTGAGGGAAAACGCATCTCTATAGGGGAAGGTATGAGAGCTGTGCGAAAATATGGCGATATAGTGGCAGTTATGAGAGGTGAGCAAAAACACAGCGATATAGGGGAAGGTATGAGAAGTGCACTAGAACGCAGCGGTAGATGGGAAGCTATGAGAGGTGCACAAAATCACACCGATATAGGGGAAGCTATGAGAGGTGTGCGATGACACAGCGATATAGGGGAAGGGATGAGAGGTGCGCGAAAACACAGTCTTACAGGGAAACCTATGGGAGGTGTGCGAAAACACGGTGATATATGGGAAGATAAGGGAGGTTTGCAGAAATACAGCGAAGTACGGGAAGTTATGGGACGTGCGCGAAAACACAGTGATATAGTGGAAGATATGAGAGGTGCGTGAAAACACAGCGATATAAGGGAAGCTATAACAGGTGAGCAAAAACACAATGATATTGGGGAAACTACGTGAGGTGCGGGAAAACACGGCGATATAGGGGAAGGTATGAGAGGTGTGAGAAAACACAGTGATATAGGGGAAGGTATGAGAGGTGTGAGAAAACACAGTGATATAGGGGAAGCTATGGGAGGTGCATGAGAACATGGTGATATAGGAGAAGGAATGAGAGGTGCGCGAAAACACAGAGATGTAGGGGAAGGTATGAGAGGTGCGTTAAAACACGGCGATATAGGGGAAGCTATGCGACGTTCGCGAAAACATTGCAATATATGTAAGCTATGAGGGGTACTCGAGAACACAGCGGTAGAGGGGAAGCTACGAGAGGTGTGCAATAACACAGCAAAAAAGGGGAAGGTATGGGAGGTGTGCGAAAACATGGCGATATATGGGAAACTATGCGAGGTGCGTGAAAATACGGCGATATAGGGGAAGCTATGAGAGGTGCGCAGAAAAATTGCAATATATAGAAAGCTATGCGAGGTGTACGAAAACGCAGCGATTCGGGGGAAGCTATGAGAGGTGCGCGAAAAATTGCAATATATAGAAAGCTATGAGAGGTGCGCGAAAATACAGCGATAGAGTGGAAGGTATGGGAGGTGCGCGAGAACACAACGATATAGGGGAAGCTATGCGATATGTGCAAATACACGGCCATATAGGGGAAGCTATTAGAGGTGCGCGAATACACGGCGATATACGTGAAGGTATGAGAGGTGCGTGAAAACACAATGATATAGTGGAAGCTATGCGAGCTGCGCGAAAACACAGCGAAATAGGGGAAGTTATGAGAGGTACGCGAACACACATCGATATAGGGCAAGCTACGAGAGATGTGCGAAAACATAACGGTATAGTGGACGGTATGAGAAGTGCGAGAAAACACAGTGATATATGGGAAGCTATGGGAGGTGCACAAAAACAAAGCGAGAATGGAAAAGTTATGAGAAGTGTGAGAAAACACAGCAATATAGGGGAAGCTATGGGAGGTGCGTGAACGCACGGCGATATAGGAGAAGGTATGAAAGGTGCGCGAAAACACAGCGATGTAGGGGTAGCTATGCGAGGTGTGCCAGAACATGGCGATATATGGGAAGCTATGAGAGGTGCGCGAAAACACGGCGAAAAATGGGAAGCTATGGGAGGTCCGTGAAAACAGGGCGATATAGGGGAAGTGAAGAGAGGTGCACAAGAGCACAGCGACATAGGGCAAGATATGAGAGGTGCGCGAAAACTCGGTGATATAGCGGAAGCTATGAGAGGTGAGCGAAAGCACAGGGATATAGAGGAAGCCTTGGAAGGTGCGCGAAATCACAGTGATATCGGGGACGGGATGAGAGGTGAGTGAAAACACAGCGATATAGGGGAATGTATGAGATGTGTGAGAAAACACTGCAATATGGAGGAAGCTATGGGAGGTGCGCAAAAGCACGGCAACTTTGGCGAATCTATGAGAGGTCCGTGAAAACATCGCAATATATGGGAAGCTATGAGAGGTGCGCGAAAATATGGTGAAAAATGGGAAGCTATGGAAGGTCCCTGAAAACATAGCAATATAGGGGAAGTTATGTGAGCTGCTCGATAACACAGCGATAAAGGGGAAGTAATTAGATGTGCGTGAAAAATAGGTGGTATAGGGGAAGCTATGAGAGGTGAGCGAAAACACAGCAAAAAAGGAAAAGCAATATAGTGGAAGGTGTGAGAGGTGCGCGAAAAACCAGCGATATATTGGAAGGTATGGGAGGTGCATGAAAACAGAGCGACATAGGGGAAGGTATGAGAGGAACGCGAAAACACAGCGATTTGGGGGAAGCTATGAGAGGTGCGCGAAAACATCGCAATATATAGGAAGCTGTGAGAGGTGCGCGTAAGCAGGGCGAAAAATGGGAAGCAATGGGTGGTGTGCGATTACATAGCGATATAGGTGGAAAGTATGAGAGGTGCACGAAAACATGGCGCTATATGGGAAACTATGGGAGGTGCTTGAAAACAGTGCAATATGGGAGAAGGTATGAGTGGTGAGCAAAAACACAGCGATGTACGGGAAGCTATGGGAGGTGTGCGAAAGCAGAGCTATATAGGGGAAGTGATGAGAGGTGCAGAAGAGTACAGAGACATAAGGGAAGTTATGGAGGTGCGTGAAAACACAGTCATACGGGGAAGGTATCAGAAGTGCGCTAAAACACAGCAATATCGGGGAAGGGATGAGAAGTCTGCGAAAACACGTCGATATAGGGGAAGGTATGAAAGGTGCGCAAAAACATAGTGATATAGGGAAAGCTATGAGAGGTACACGAAAACACGGCGATATACAAGAAGATATGAGAGTTGCATGAAAACACGTCGATATAGGGAAAGGTATGCGAGGTGCCCAAAAACACAGAGACATAGGGGAATCGATGGGAGTTGTACAAAATCACAGCGATACAGTGGAAGGTATGGGTGGTGCATGAAAACACGGCGATATAGGGAAAGGTATGAGAGGTGCGCAAAAACACAGTGATACAGAGGAATCTATAGGAGGTGCGCAAATAAGCAACGATATATGGGAATCTATGGGTGGTGCGCGATAACAGAGCGATATAGGGGAAGGTATGAGGGGTGTGCGAAAACACAGCGGTATAGGGGACTCTATGGGAGGTGCACGAAAACACAGCGATATAGAGGAAGGTATGGGAGGTGCACGAAAACACGGCGATATAGAGGAAGGTATGAGAGGTGCGCGAAAACAGCAGTGATATAGGGGAAGCTATGGGAGGTGCGCGAAAACATGGTGATATAGATGATTATATGAGAGGTCTGTGAAAAAGAGCAATTTGAGGGAAGCTATGAGAGGTGCACGAAAACACAGTGAAAAAGGGGAAGGTATGAGAGGTGCGGGAAAACACTGCGATATATGGGAAACTATGGGAGGTGCGTGAAAACAGGGCGATATCGGGAACGGTATGAGAGGTGTGCAAAAACACAGCGATATAGGGGAATCTATGGGAGGTGCGCGAAACCACAGCGATATAGGGGAAGGTATGGGTGGTGCACGAAAACACGGCGATATAGGGGAAAGTATGAGAGGTGCGCGAAAACGCAATGATATAAGGGGAGATATGAGAAGTGTGCGAAAACACAGTGATATAGAGGAATCTATAGAAGGTGCACGAAAACGCAGCGATATATGGGAAGCTGTGGGAGGTGCACGAAAACAGAGCGACATGGGGAAGGTATGAGGGGTGCGAGAAAACACAGCGATGTAGGGGAAGCTATGGGAGGTGCGTGAAAACACGGCAATATAGGAGAAAGTATGAGAGGAGTACGAAAACACATCGATGTACGGGAAGGTATGAGAGGTGCGCGAAAACCGTGATATAACAGAAACTATTGGTGTTATGCAACAATACAGCAATATAGGGGAAGGTATGAGGGGTGTGAGAAAACACAGCAATATAGGGGAAGCTATGGGAAGTGCGTGAAAACAAGGGGATATAGGAGAAAGTATGAAAGGAGCACGATTACACAGCGATGTATGAAAAGGTATGGGAGGAGCACGAAAACACGACGATACAGGGGAAGGTATGAGAGGTGAGCGAAAACACAGCAATATAGGGGAAGCTATGGGCGGAGTGCGAAATCACAGTGATATAGGGGAAGTTATGAGAGGTGCGCGAAAACAGTGATGTAGGGGAAGCTAAGGGGAGGTGCGTGAAAATATGGTGATACAGGGGAAGCGTTGAGAGGTGTACGAAAACTCTGAAATTAGAGGATGGAATGAGCGGAACGTGAAAACGCAGGGATATACGGGTATGTATGCAAGATGCATGAAAACACAGTGATATAGGGAATGTTTGAGAGGTGCGCGAAAACACAACGATATAGGGGAAGTTATGAGAGGTGCGCGAAAACACAGCGATATATGGGAAGCTATGGGAGGTGCTCGATAACAGAGCGATATTGGGGAAGGAATGAGCAGTGCGAGAAAACACAGTGATGTAGGGGAAACTATGGTTGGTGCGTGAAAACACAGCGATATAGGAGAAAGTATGAGAGGAGCAGGAAAACACAGCAATGTACGGGAAGGTATGAGAGGTGCGCAAAAACACAGCGATATATGGGAAGCTGTGGGAGGTGCACGACAACAGACAGATATAAGGGACGGTATCAGACGTGTGAGAAAACACAGCGATATATGGGAAGCTGTGGGAGGTGCGTGAAACATTGCGATATAGGAGAAGGTATGAGAGATACGTGAAAACACAGCGATGTTGGGGAAGCTATGAGAGGGGCGCAAAAACAGCGATATAGCAGAAGCTATGGGAGGTACGTGACAACACAGGAATATCAGGGAAGATATGGAAGGTGAGTGAAAACACGGCGATATACGTGAAGGTATCAGAGGTGCGTGAAAACACGGCAATATGGGGGAAGCTATGAGAGGTGAGCGAAAACACAGCAATATAGGGGAAGGTATGAGAGGTGTGTGAAAACACAATGATATTGGGGAAGCTATGGGAGGTACGGTAAAACACAGCGATATAGGGTAAAGTATGAGATGTGTGCGAAAACAGCGATATAGGGGAAACTATGGGAGTTTTGCGAAAATACAGCGATATAGGGGAAGGGATGAGAGGTGGGTGAAAACACAGTGATATAGGGGAATCTATGGGAGGTGTGCGAAAACATGGTGTTATACGTGATGTTATGAGAGGTGCGCGAAAACACAGCAATTTGCGGGAAGCTATGAGAGGTACACGAAAACATTGCAGTATATGGAAAGCTATGAGAGGTGCGCGATAACACCATGAAAAGGGGGAGGGTATGAGAGTTGCGGGAAAACACGGCGATATATGGGAAACTATGGGAGGTGCGTGAAAACGGCGATATAGGGGAAGGTATGAGAGGTGTTCAAAGACACAGCGATGTCGGGGAAGCTATGGGAGGTGCGCGAAAGCAGATCGATATAGGGGAAGGTATGAGCGATGCGCTAAAACACAGCAATGTTGGGGAGGGTACGAGAGGTCTGCGAAAACACAATGATATTGGGGAAGCTATGAGAGGTGCATAAAACACAGCGATATAGGGTAAGGTATGACAGGTGCGCAAGAACACAGCGATATAGGGGAATCTATGGGAGTTGTGCGAAAACACAGCGATATAGCGGAAGGCATGGGAGGAGCACGAAATCACGGCGATATAGGGGAAGGTATGAAAGGTGCGCGATAACCCAGTGATATTGAGGAAGCTATGGGAGGTGCGCGAAAACATGGTGATATACGTGATGTTATGAGAGGTGCGCGAAAACACAGCAATTTGCAGGAAGCTATAAGAGGTACGCGAAAACATTGCAGTATATGGAAAGCTATGAGAGGTGCACGAGAACACAGTGATAGAGGGGAAGCAATGAGAGGTGCGCGATAACACCATGAAAAGGGGGAGGGTATGAGAGTTGCGGGAAAACACGGCGATATATGGGAAACTATGGGAGGTGCGTGAAAACAGGGAGATATAGGGGAAGGTATGAGAGGTGTTCAAAAACACAGCGATGTAGAGGAAGCTATGGGAGGTGCACGAAAGCAGATCGATATGGGGAAGATATGAGTGATGCGCTAAAACACAGCAATGTTGGGGAGGGTACGAGAGGTCTGCGAAAACACAATGATATTGGGGAAGCTATGAGAGGTGCATAAGACACAGCGATATAGGGTAAGGTATGAGAGGTGCGCAAGAACACAGCGATATAGGGGAAGGTATGGGTGGTGCATGAAAACACGGCGATATAGGGAAAGGTATGAGAGGTGCGCGAAAACACAACGATTTGGGGAAGGTATGAGAGGTGTGCGAAAACACAGTGATATAGAGAGATCTATAGGAGGTGCGCGAATACGCAGCGATATATAGGAAGCTATGGGAGTTGCGCGATAACAGAGCGATATAGGGGAAGGTATGAGGGGTGCGCGAACACACAGCGATATAGGGGAAGTTATGAGAGATGGTCGAAAACTCAGTAATATAGAGGAAGCTATGGGAGGTGTGCGAAAACGCGGCGATACACATGAAGGTATATGAGGTGCGTGAAAACACGTCGATACAGGGGAAGCGATGAGAGGTGCACCAAAACTCAGCAATATAGAGGATGGTATGAGCGGAGAGTGAAAACGCAGGGATATAGGGGTAGATAAGCAAGATGCATGAAAACACACTGATATAGGGAAGGTATGAGAGCTGCGCGAAAACACAACGATATAGGGGAAGGTATGACAGGTGCGCAAAAACACAGTGATGTAGAGGAATCTATAGGAGGTGCGCGAAAACGCAGTGATATATGGGAAGCTATGGGAGGTGTGCGATAACAGAGCGATATGGGGACAGTATTAGAGGTGGGAGAAAACGCAGCGATATAGGGGAAGCTATGGGAGGTGCGTGAAAACAGTGCGATATAGGAGAAGGTATGAGAGGTATGTGAAAACACGGCGAAATAGGGGAAGATATGAGAGGTGCGCGTAAACACAGCAATTTGGGGGAATCTATGAGAGGTGCATGAAAACATTGCAGTATATGTTAAGCTATGAAAGGTGTACGAGTACAGAGGGACATAGGGGAAGGTGTGGGAGGTGCACCAAAACTCGGCGATATAGGGGAAGGTATGAGAGGTGCGCGAAAACACAGTGATATAGGGGAAGCTATGGGAAGTGCGCGAAAACATGGTGATATATGTGATGTTATGAGAGGTGCACAAAAACAGAGCAATTTGAGGGAAACTATGAGAGGTGTGCGAAAACATTGCAATATATGGAGAGCTATGAGAGGTGCACGAGAACACAGCGATAGAGGGAAAGCTATGAGAGGTGTGCGAAAACACAGTGAAAAAGGGGAAGGTATGAGAGGTGCGGGAAAACACGGCGATATATGTGAAACTATGGGAGGTGCGTGAAAACAGGGTGATATAGGGACGATATGAGAGGTGCACAAAAACACAGCGATATAGGTGGATCTATGGGAGGTGAGCAAAAACACTGCGATATAGGGGAAGGTATGCGAGGTGCGTGAAAACACGGCGATATAGGGTTAGCTGTGAGAGGTGTGCGTAAACAGTGATTTAGGGAATCTATGAGGGGTGCACAAAAACATTGCAAGATATGTTAAGCTATGAGAGGTGTACGAGAACACAGCGATATAGGGGAAGGTATGGGAGGTGCGTCAAAACAAGGCGTTATACGGGAAGGTATTAGAGGTGTGCAAAAACACAGCGATATAGGGGAATCTATGGGAGGTGCGCGAAACCACAGTGATATAATGGAAGGTATGGGTGGTGCACGAAAACACAGCGATAAAGGGGAATGAATGAGAGGTGCGTGAAAACACAACGATATAGAGGAATCTATAGGAGGTGCGCGAAAATGCAGCGATACATGGGAAGCTATGGGATGTGCGCAATAACAGAGCGATATAGGGGAAGGTATGAGGGGTGCGAGAAAACACAGCAATGTAGGGGAAGCTATGAGAGGTGCGCGAAAACAGTGATATAGCGAAAGCTATGGGAGCTGTGCGAAAACACGGCGATATACCTGAAGATATGTGAGTCGATACAGGGGAAGCAATGAGAGGTGTACGAAAACTCAGCAATATCGAAGATGGTATGAGCGGAGAGTGAAAGCGCAGGGATATAGGGGTAGATATGCAAGAAGCATGAAAACACACTGATATAGGGAAGGTATGAGAGGTGCGCGAAAACACAACGATTTAGGGGAAGGTATGAGAGGTGCGCGAAAACACAGTCATATAGAGGAATCTATAGGAGGTGCTCGAAAACGCAGCGATATGGGAAGCTATGGGAAGTGAGTGATAACAGAGCGATATGGGGGCGGTGTCAAAGGTGGTATAAAACACAGTGATATAGGGGAACCTATGGGAGGTGTGTGAAAACATTGCGATATAGGAGAAGGTATTAGAGGTACGCGAAAACACAGCGATGTTGGGGAAGTTATGGGAGGTATGCGACAACAGAGCAATATAGGGGAAGGTATGGGAGGTGTGCGAAAACACGTCGATATAGAGGAAGGTATGAGAGGCGCACGATAACACGGCAATATAGGGGAAGCTATAAGAGGTGAGCGAAAACACAGCAATATAGAGAAATCTATAGGAGGTGCGCGAATACGCAGCGATATATAGGAAGCTATGGGAGTTGCGCGATAACAGAGCGATATAGGGGAATGTATGAGGGATTCGCGAACACACAGCGATATAGGGGAAGTTATGAGAGGTGGTCGAAAACTCAGTAATATAGGGGAAGCTATGGGAGGTGTGCGAAAACGCGGCGATACACATGAAGGCATATGAGGTGCGTGAAAACACGTCGATACAGGGGAAGCGATGAGAGGTGCACCAAAACTCAGCAATATAGAGGATGGTATGAGCGGAGAGTGAAAACGCAGGGATATAGGGGTAGATAAGCAAGATGCATGAAAACACACTGATATAGGGAAGGTATGAGAGCTGCGCGAAAACACAACGATATAGGGGAAGGTATGACAGGTGCGCAAAAACACAGTGATGTAGAGGAATCTATAGGAGGTGCGCGAAAACGCAGTGATATATGGGAAGCTATGGGAGGTGTGCGATAACAGAGCGATATGGGGACAGTATTAGAGGTGGGAGAAAACGCAGCGATATAGGGGAAGCTATGGGAGGTACGTGAAAACAGTGCGATATAGGAGAAGGTATGAGAGGTATGCGAAAACACGGCAAAATAGGGGAAGATATGAGAGGTGCGCGTAAACACAGCAATTTGGGGGAATCTATGAGAGATGCATGAAAACATTGCAATATATGTTAAGCTATGAAAGGTGTACGAGTACAGAGGGACATAGGGGAAGGTGTGGGAGGTGCACCAAAACTCGGCGATATAGGGGAAGGTATGAGAGGTGCGCGAAAACACAACGATATAGGGGGAGGTATGAGAGGTATGCCAAAACACAGTGATATAGAGGAATCTATAGGAGGTGTGCGAAAATGCAGCGACATATGGGAAGCTATGGGAGGTGTACAAAACAGAGCGATATAGGGTAAGGTATCAAAGGTTGGAGAAAACACAGCGATATAGGGGAAGCTATGGGAGGTGCGTGAAAACACGGCGATATAGGAGAAGGCATTAGAGGTACGCGAAAACACAGCGATGTTGGGGAAGTTATGAGAGGTACGCGAAAACAGCGATATAGTGGAAGCTATGGGAGGTACGTGAAAACACAGCAATATAGGGTAAGTTATGGGAGGTGCGCGAAAACACGGTGACATACGTGAAGGTATCAGAGGTGCGTGAAAACATATCGATATAGGGGAAGGTATTAGAGGCGCACGAAAACACGGCAATATAGTGGAAGCTATAAGAGGTGAGTGAAAACACAGCAATATAGGGGAAGGTATCAGAGGTGTGCAAAAACACAGCGATATAGGGGAAGCTATGGGAGCTGCGTGAAAACAGTGCGATAGAAGGGAAGGTATGAGAGGTGTGCAAAAAAACAACAATATAAGGGAATCTATGGGATGTGCGTGAAAACACAGCGATATAGGGGAAGGTATGAGAGGTGCGTGAAAACAGGGCATTATAGTGGAACTTTATAGAGGTGCGCAAAAACACAGCGATATAGGGGAATTTATGGGATGTGCGTGAAAACAGAGCAATTTGAGGGAAGGTATGAGAGGTGCGTGAAAACACACTGAGATAGGGGAAGCTATGAGAGGTGCGCGAAAACATGGTGATGCACGTGATGTTATGAGAGCTGCGCGAAAACAGTGATATAGCGGAAGCTATGGAAGTTACGCAACAACACAGCAATATAGGAGAAGGTACGGGAGGTGTGCGAAAACAGAACAATTTGAGGGAAGCTATGAGAGGTGAGCGAAAACATTGCAATATATGGAGAGCTATTAGAAGTGCATGAGAACATAGCGATAGAGGGGAAGCTATGAGAGGTGCGTGATAACACAGTGAAAAAGGGAAAGGTATGAGAGGTGCGGGAAAACACGGCGATATATGGGAAACTATGGGAGGTGCGTGAAAACAGGGTGATATATGAGAAAGTATGAGAGGAATATGAAAACACATCGATGTACGGGAAGCTATGAGAGCTGTGCGAAAACAGTGATATAGCGGAAGCTATGGAAGTTATGCAACAACACAGCAATATAGGGGAAGGTATGGGAGGTGCGCAAAAACACGGCAATATAGGGAAAGCTATGAGATGTGTACGTAAACACATTGATATAGGGGAAGCTATGGGAGGTGCGGGAAAATGCAACGATATAGGTTAAGGTATGAGAGGTGCGAGAAAACACAGCAATATAGGGGAAGCAATGGGAGGTGCACGAAAACACGGCTATATACGTGAAGCTATGAGAGGTGCGTGAAAACACGTCGATATAGGGGAAGGTTTGAGAGATTAGCGAAAACATAGCTAAATAGGGGAAGGTATGAGTGATGGGCGAGAAAATGGAGATATAGGCAAAGCTGTGAGAGGTGAGCAAAAACATAGTGATATAGGGAAAGATATGCAAGGTGCGCGAAATCACGGCGATATAGGGGAAGCTATGAGAGGTGCGCGTAAACACAGCGATTTGGGGAAATCTATCAGAGGTGCACAAAAACATTGCAATATATGTTAAGCTATGAGAGGTGTACGAGAACAAAAAGATATAGGGGTAGGTGTGGGAGGTGCACGAAAACATGGCGATACAAGGGAAGATATGAGAGGTGAGCGAAAACACAGCGATATGAGCGAAAACACAGCTATATAGGGGAAGCTATGAGCATTTCGCAAAATCACAGCGATATGGTGGAAGGTATGAGAGGTGCGCAAAAACACAGAGATACAGGGGAAGGTATGGGAGGTGCGTGAACACAGGGTTTTATACGGGAAGGTTTTAGAGGTGCACAAAAACACAGCGATTAGGGGAATCTATGGGAGGTGCACGAAAACACAGCGATATAGGGGAAGGTATGAGAGGTGCGTGAAAACGGCGTTATAGTGGAACTTATTAGAGGTGCGCAAAAACACAGCGAGATAGGGGAATCTATGGGAGGTGCACGAAAACACGACCATATAGGGGAAGGTATGAGAGGTGCGCGCAAGCATGGTGATATACGTGATGTTATGAGAGGTGCACGAAAACAGAGCAATTTGAGGGAAGCTAAGAGAGGTGAGCGAAAACATTGCAATATATGGAGAGCTATGAAAGGTGCATGAGAACACAGTGACAGAGGGGAAGCTATGAGGGGTGCGGGAAAATGCAACGATATAGGGTAAGTAATGAGAGGTGCGTGAAAACACAGCAATATAGGGGAAGCTATGGGAGGTGCACGAAAACACGGCTATATACGTGAAGCTATGAGAGGTGCATGAAAACACGTCGATATGGGGGAAGGTATGAGAGATTAGCGAAAACTCAGCTAAAAAGGGGAAGTTTTCGTGCACCTCTCATACCTTGCCCTATATCGGTGTGTTTTCACGCACCTCTCATAACTTCTCCTATATCGCTGTGTTTTTGCACACCTCTCATACCTTCCCATATATCGCTGTGTTTTCGTGCACCTCTCATGGCTTCTCCAATATCGCCGTGTATTCATGCACATCTCATACCGTCCCCTGTATCGCTGTGTTTTCGCGCACATTCCATAGCTTCCCTTTTATCGCTGTGTTATTGCTCACCTCTCATACCTTCCCCTATATCGCTGTGTTTTCGTGCACCTCTCATAGCTTCCACTATATTGCCTTGTTTTCGCGCACCTCTCATGTCTTCCCCTATATCACTGTGTTTTCGCGCACCTTCGATAGCATCCCCTATATTGCTGTGCCTTCGCATACCTCTCATAACTTCATCTATATCACCCTTTTTTCGAGCACCTTCCATAACTTCTCCTATATCGCTGTGCCTTGCGCACCTCTCGTACCTTCCCCTATATCGCTGTCTTGTCGCGCACATCCTATAGATTCACCTTTATCGCTGTGTTATTGCTCACTTCTCATAGCTTACACTACATCGCCCTGTTTTCGTGGACCTCCAATTCCTTCACCTTTATCGCTGTTTTCGTGCACCTCTCATACCTTCCCCTATATCGCTGTGTTTTCACGCAACTCTCATAACTTCTCCTACATCGCTGTGTTTTTGTGCACCTCTCATACCTTCCCTAATATCGCTGAGTTTTCATGCACATCTCATCACGTCCCCTATATCGCTGTGTATTCACACACCTCCCATAGCATCCCCTATATCACTGTTCCTTTGCGAACCTCTCATACCTTCCCCTATATCACCCTGTTTTCGCACACCTCCCATACCTTCCCCTATATCGCTGTCTTTTCGCACACCTCTCATGTCCTCCCCAATATCGCCGTGTTTTCATGCACATCTCATAAAGTCCCCTATATCGCTGTGTATTCACGCACCTCCCATAGCATCCCCTATACCGCTGTGCCTTCGTGCACCTATCATTCGGTCCCCTATTTTGCCCTGTTTTCGCGCACCTCCCATGACTTCACCTACATCGCTGTGTTTTTGCGCACCTCTCATAGCTTCCCCTATATCACTGTCTTTTCGCGCACATCCCATAGCTTCCACTATATCACCGGGTTTTCGCGCACCACTCATGTCTTCACCTATATCGCTATGTTTTCGCTCCTCTCATTACTTCACTTATATCGCTGTGTTTTCGTGCAGTTCTCATACCTTCCACTATATCGCTGTGTTTTCATGCACATCTCACAGCGTCCCCTATATCGCTGTGCATTCGCGCACCTCCCATAGCATCCCCTGTATTGCTGTGCCTTCGCGCACCTCTCATACCTTCCTCTATATCACCCTGTATTCGCGCCCCTCCCACTGCTTCCCTTATATCGCTGTGTTTTCGTGCAGCTCTCATACCTTCCACTATATCGCTGTGTTTTCACACACCTCTCATAACTTCTCCTATATCGATGTGTTTTTGTGCACCTCTCATACCTTCTCTAATATCGCTGCGTTTTCATGTACATCTCATAACGTCCCCTATATCGCTGTGTATTCACGCACCTCCCATAGCATCCCTTATATCGCTGTGCCTTGCGCACCTCTCATACCTTCCCCTATATCGCTGTCTTTTCGCGCACATCGCATAGATTCATCTTTATCGCTGTGTTATTGCTCACCTCTCATAGCTTCCCCTATATCGCCGTGTTTTTACTCACCTCTCATAGCTTCCCCTACATCGCCGTTTTTCGCGCACCTCTCATGTCTTCAGCTAGATCGCTATGTTTTCGCTCCTCTCATTACTTCCCCTATATCGCTGTGTTTTCGCGCACCTCTCATGATTTTCCCTATATCGCCGTGGTCTCGCACACCTCTCATACCTTCCCCTATATCGCCGTGATTTTGCACACGTCCCATAGCGTCGCCTATATCGCTGTGTTTTCGGGCACCTCTCATACCTTCCCCTACATCACCCTGTTTTCATGCACGTCTCATAACGTCCCCTATATCGCCCTGTTTTCGCGCACCTCCCATACCTTCCCCTATATCGCTGTCTTGTCGCGCACATCCTATAGATTCACCTTTATCGCTGTGTTATTGCTCACCTCTCATAGCTTACACTACATCGCCCTGTTTTCGCGGACCTCCAATTCCTTCACCCATATCGCTGTTTTCGTGCACCTCTCATACCTTCCCCTATATTGCTGTGTTTTCACGCAACTCTCATAACTTCTCCTACATCGCTGTGTTTTTGTGCACCTCTCATACCTTCCCTAATATCGCTGAGTTTTCATGCACATCTCATCACGTCCCCTATATCGCTGTGTATTCACACACCTCCCATAGCATCCCCTATATCACTGTTCCTTTGCGAACCTCTCATACCTTCCCCTATATCACCCTGTTTTCGCACACCTCCCATACCTTCCCCTATATCGCTGTCTTTTCGCTCACCTCTCATGTCCTCCCCAATATCGCATTGTTTTCATGCACATCTCATAACGTCCCCTATATCGCTGTGTATTCACGCACCTCCCATAGCATCCCCTATACCGCTGTGCCTTCGTGCACCTATCATTCGGTCCCCTATTTTGCCCTGTTTTCGCGCACCTCCCATGACTTCGCCTACATCGCTGTGTTTTTGCGCACCTCTCATAGCTTCCCCTATATCGCTGTCTTTTCGCGCACCTTCCATACCTTCCCCTATATCGCTGTTTTTTCATGCACCTCTCATACCTCCCCCTCTATCGCTGTGTTTTCACGCACCTATCATAACTTCTCCTAATTCGCTGTATTTTTGCGCAGTTCTTATACCTTCCCCTATATTGCCGTGTTTTCATGCACATCTCATAACGTCCCCTATATCGCTGTGTATTCGCGCACATCCCATAGCATCCCTTGTTTTGCTGTGCCTTCGCGCACCTCTCATACCTTCCCCTGTATCGCCCCGTTTCTGCGCACCTTCCATACCTTCCCCTATATCGCCTCGTTTTCATGCACCCCTCATACCTCCCTCTATATCGCTGAGTTTCACGCTCCTCTCATAATTTCTCCTATATCGCCGTAGTTTTGCGCACCTCTCATGGCTTCCCCAATATCGCCGTGTTTTCATGCACATCTCTTAACGTCCCGTATATCGCTGTGTATTCGCACATCTCCCATAGCAACCCCTATATCGCTGTTCTTTTGCGCACCTCTCGTACCTTCCCCTATATCGCCCTGTACCGCACACCTCCCATACCTTCCCGTATATCGCTGTCTTTTCGCACACCTCTCATGGCTTCCCCAATATCGCCGTGTTTTCATGCACATCTCATAACGTCCCCTATATCGCTGTGTATTCACGCACCTCCCATAGCATCCCCTATACCGCTGTGCCTTCGCGCACCCCTCATACCGTCCCCTATATCACCCTGTTTCGCGTACCTCCCATGGTTTCGCCTACATCGCTGTGTTTTCGCGCACCTCTCATAGCTTCCTCTATATCGCTGTCTTTTCGCGCACATCCCATAGCTTCAACTTTATCGCTGTCTTATTGCTCATCTCTCATAGCTTCCCCTATTTCGCCGTGTTTTCGTACACCTCACATATCTCCCCCATATTGCTGTTTTCACGCACCTCTCATAACTTCTCCTATATTGCTGTGTTTTTTTGCACCTCTCATACCTTCCCTAATATTGCTGCGCTTTCATGCACATCTCATAACGTCCCCTATATCGCTGTGTACTCGCGCACCTCCCAAAGCATCCCCGATATCGGTGTGCCTTCGCACACCTCTCATACATTCCCCTATATCGCCCTGTTTTCGCGGACCTCCCATTCATTCTCCTATATCGCTGTGCTTTCTCGCACCTCTGATACATTCCCCTGTATCTCCGTGTTTTCGCGCACCTCTCATAATTTCCCCTATATCGCCGTGTTTTGGCACACGTCCCATAGCGTCCCCTATATCGCTGTGTTTTCGGGCACCTCTCATACATTCCCCTATATCACCCTGTTTTCGCGCACATCCCATAGCTTCCACTATATTGCCCTGTTTTCGCGCACCTCTCATACCATCCCCTATATCGCCCTGTTTTCGCGGACCTCCCATTCATTCTCCTATATCGCTGTGTTTTTGTGCACCTCTCATACCTTCCCTAATATCGCTGCGTTTTCATGCAAATCTCATAGTGTCACCTATATCGCTGTGTATTCACGCACCTCCCGTAGCATACCCTATATTGCTGTGCCTTGCGCACCTCTCATACATTCCCCTATATCGCTGTCTTTTTGCACATATCCCATAGATTCAACTTAATCACTGTGTTATTGCACACCTCTCAGAGCTTCCCCTATATCGCCGTGTTTTTGCTCACCTTTCATAGCTTCCCCTATATCGCCGTGTTTTCGCGCACCTCTCATGTCTTCACCTAGATCGCTATGTTTTCACTCCTCTCAATACTTCCCCTATATCGCTGTGTTTTCTCGCACATCTGATACATTCTCCCGTATCGCTGTGTTTTCGCACACCTCTCATAATCTCCCCTATATCGCCGTGTTCTCGCACGCCTCTCATACCTTCCCCTATATCGCTGTCTTCTCGCTCACCTCTCATGTCCTCCCCAATATCGCCGTGTTTTCATGCACATCTGATAACGTCCCCTATATCACTGTGTATTCACGCACCTCCCATAGCATCCCCTATACCGCTGTGCCTTCGCGCACCTCTCATACCATCCCCTATATTGCCCTGTTTTCGCGCACATCTCATAGCTGCAACTTTATCGCTGTCTTATTGCTCATCTTTCATAGCTTCCCCTATATCGCTGTGTTTTCATGCACATCTCATAACGTCCCCTATATTGCTGTGCTTTCTCGCACCTCTGATACATTCCCCTGTATCTCCGTGTTTTCGCGCACCTCTCATAATTGCCCCTATATCGCCGTGTTTTGACACACGTCCCATAGCGTCCCCTATATCGCTGTGTTTTCGGGCACCTCTCATACATTCCCCTATATCGCCCTGTTTTCGCGCACATCCCATAGCTTCCACTATATTGCCCTGTTTTGGCGCACCTCTCATACCATCCCCTATATCGCCCTGTTTTCGCGCACCTCCCGTACCTCCCCCTATATTGCTGTGTTTTCGTGCACCTCTCATATCTTGCCCTATATAGCTGTGTTTTCATGCACCTCTCATAAATTCTGCTATAACGCTGTATTTTCTCGCAACTCTCATACCTTCCCCTATATTGCCGTGTTTTCATGCACATCTCCTAACGTCCCTATATCGCTGTGTATTCGTTCACCTCCCATAGCACCTCTATATAACTGTGCCTTCGCGTACCTCTCATACTTTCCCCTATATCGTCCTGTTTTCGCTCACTTTCCATAACTTCCCTGATATCGCTGTGTTTTCGTGCACCTCTCATTCCTTCCACTATATCGCTGTGTTGTCACCCACCTCTCATAACTTCACCTATATCGCTGTGTTTTTGCACACCTCTCATACCTTCCCATATATCGCTGTGTTTTCACGCACCTCTCATGGCTTCCCCAATATCGCCGTGTATACATGCACATCTCGTACCGTCCCCTTTATCGCTGTGTTTTCGCGCACCTCCCACAGCTTTGCTGAGATCGCTATGTTTTCGCTCCTCTCATTACTTCCCCTATATCACTGTGCTTTCACGCACGTCCCATAGCGTCCCATATATCGCAGTGTTTTCGGGCACCTCTCATACCTTCCAATATATCGCCTTGTTTTCGCGCACCTCTTATACCTTCCCCTATATCGCTGTGTTTTCATGCACCTCTCATACGTTCCCTTATATCGCTGTATTTTTGCACACATCTCATACCTTCCCCTATATTGATGTGTTTCCATGCACATCTCATAACGTCCCCTATATCGCCCTGTTTTGGCGCATCTCCCATACCTTCCCCTATATTGCTGTGTTTTCGTGCACCTCTCATACCTTCCCCTATATCGCTGTGTTTTCACGCACCTCTCATAGCTTCTCCTATATCGCTGTACTTTTGCGCACATCTCATACCTTCCCCTAAATTGCCATGTTTTCATGCACATCTCATAAACTCCCCTATATCACTGTGCATTCGCGCACATCCCATAGCATCCCCTATATCACTGTGCCTTCACGCACCTCTCATACCTTCCCCTATAGCGCCCTGTTTTCGCACACCTCCCATACCTTCCTCGATTTTGCTGTGTTTTTGTGCACCTCCCATAGCTTTGCCTACATCGCTGTTTTCGCGCACAGCCCATAGCTTCACCTTGATTGCTGTGTTATTGCTCACCTCTCACAGCTTCCCCTATATCGCCGTGTTTTCACGCACCTCGCATGTCTTCACCTATATCGCTATGTTTTTGCTCCTATCATTACTTCCCCTATATCGCTGTGTTTTCTCGCACCTCTGATACATTCCCCTGTATTGACATGTTTTTGCGCACCTCTTACAATTTCCCCTATATTGCCGTGTTCTCGCACACCTCTCATACCTTCCCCTATATCACTGTTTTTCTGTGCACGTCCCATAGAGTCCCCTATATCGCTGTGTTTTCTCGCACCTCTGATACATTCCCCTGTATCGCCGTGGTTTCGCGCACATCCCACAGGTTCCACTATATTGCCCTGTTTCTGCGCACCTCTCATGTCTTCCCCTATATGGCTGTGTTTTTGCGCATATCCCATAGATTCACCTTTATCGCTGTGTTATTGTTCACCTCTCAAAGCTTCGCCTATATCACCGTGTTTTTGCTCACCCCTCATAGCTTCCACTATATTGCCCTACTTTCACGCACCTCTAATGTCTTCCCCATATCACTGTGTTTTCGCGCACCTCCCATAGCATCCCCTATATTGCTGTGTCTTTGCACTCCTCTCATACCTTCCCCTATATCGCCCTGTTTTTGAGCACCTCCCATACCTTCCCCTATATCGCTGTGTATTCACTCACCTCCCATAGCATCCCCTATATCGCTGTGCCTTGTGCACCTCTCATACCTTCCCCTATATCGCAGTCTTTTCACGCACATCCCATAGATTCACCTTTATCGCTGTATTATTGTTCACCTCTCATAGCTTCCCCTGTATTGCCGTGTTTTTACTCACCTCTCATAGCTTCCCCTATATCGCCGTGTTTTCGCGTACCTATCCTGTCTTCCCCTATATCACTGTGTTTTCGCGCACCTTCCATAGCATCCCCTATATTGCAGTGCCTCCGCATCCCTCCACTAACTTCATCTATATCACCCTGTTTTCGAGCACCTTACATACCTTCCCCTATATCGCTGTGTTTTTGTGCACCTCTCATACCTCCCCCTATATCGCTGTGCCTTGCGCACCTCTCAAAGCTTCCCCATATTGCTGTCTTTTCGCGCACATCTCCATAGATTCAGCTTTATCGCTGTGTTTTTGCTTTCCTCTCATAGCTTCCCCTGCATCGCCGTGTTTTTGCTCACCTGTCATGTCTTCACCTAGATCACTATGTTTTCGCTCCTCTCAATACTTCCCCAATATCGCTGTGTTATCTCGCACAATGGATACATTCTCCCGTATCGCCGTGTTTTCGCACACCTCTCATAATTTCCCCAATATCGCCGTGTTCTCGCACACCTCTCATAACTTCCCCTATATCGCTGTTTTCACGCACATCTCATAACTTCTCCTATATTGCTGTATTTTTTCGCACCTCTAATAACTTCCCCTATATCGCCCTGTTTTCGAGCACCTTCCATACCTTCCCCTAAATCGCTGTGTTTTCGTGCACCTTTCATACCTCCTCCTATATCGCTGTGTTTTCACTCACCTCTCATAACTTCTCCTATATTGCTGTATTTTTGCGCAACTCTCATAACGTCCCCTATATCGCTGTGCCTTCACGCACCTCTCATACTTCCCCTATATCGCCGTTTTCGCACACCTCTCATTCCTTCCCCTATATCGCTGTGTTTTTGTGCACCTCTCATACCTTCCCCTATATCGCTGTGTTTTCACACACCTCTCATAACTTCTCCTATATCGCTGTGTTTTTGTGCACCTCTTACATCTTCCCTAATATCGCTGCGTTTTAATGCACATCTCATAATGTCCCCTATATCGCTGTGTATTCACGCACCTCCCATAGCATCCCCTATATGGCTGTGCCTTGCGCACCTCTCATACCTTCCCCTATATCACTGTCTTTACGCGCACATCCCATAGATTCAACTTTATCGCTGTGTTATTGCACACCTCTCACAGCTTCCCCATATCGCCGTGTTTTTGCTCACCTCTCATAGCTTCCCCTATATTGACGTGCTTTCGCGCACCTCTCATGTCTTCACCTAGATCGCTATGTTTTCGCTCCTCTCATTACTTCCCCTATATCGCTGTGTTTTCTCGGACCTCTGATACATTCTCCCGTATCGCCGTATTTTCGCGCTCCTCTCATAGCTTCCCTTATATCGCCATGTTTTCATGCACATCTCATACCGTCTCCTATATCACTGTGTTTTCACGCACATCCCATAGCATCCCCTATATCGCTGTGCCTTCGTGTACCTCTCAGATCTTCCCCTATATCACTGTGTTTTCATGCACATCTCATAACATCCCCTATATCGCTGTGCTTTCTCGCACTTCTGATACATTCCCCTGTATCGCCGTGTTTTCGCGCACCTCTCATAATTTCCCCTATATCGCCGTGTTTTCGCGCACCTCTCATTCCTTCCCCTATATCGCTGTGTTTTTGTGCACCTCTCATACCTTCCCCTATATCGCTGTGTTTTCACACACCTCTCATAACTTCTCCTATATCGCTGCGTTTTAATGCACATCTCGTAACGTCCCCTATATCGCTGTGTATTCACGCACCTCCCACAGCATGCCCTATATCGCTGTGCCTTGCGCACCTCTCATTCCTTCCCCTATATCGCTGTTTTTACGCGCACATCCCATAGATTCAACTTTATCGCTGTGTTATTGCACAACTCTCACAGCTTCCCCTATATCGCCGTGTTTTTGCTCACCTCTCATAGCTTCCCCTATATTGCCGTGTTTTCGCGCACCTCTCATGTCTTCACCTAGATCGCTATGTTTTCGCTCCTCTCATTACTTCCCCTATATCGCTGTGTTTTCTCGCACCTCTGATACATTCTCCCATATCGCCGTGTTTTCGCGCACCTATCATAGCTTCCCCTATATCCCCGTGTTTTCATGCACATCTCATACTGTCTCCTATATCACTGTGTTTTCACGCACATCCCATAGCATCCCCTATATCACTGTGCCTTCGTGTACCTCTCATATCTTCCACTATATCGCTGTGTTTTCATGCACATCTCATAACTTCCCCTATATCGCTGTGCTTTCTCGCACCTCTGATACATTCCCCTGTATCGCCGTGTTTTCGCGCACCTCTCATAATTTCCCCTATATCGCCGTGTTTTCACGCACCTCTCATTCCTTCCCCTATATCGCTGTGTTTTCGGGCACATCTCATACCTTCTCCTATATCGCACTGTTTTCACGCACATCCCATAGCTTCCACTATATTGCCCTGTTTTCACGCACCTCTCATACCATCCCCTATATCGCCCTGTTTTCGCGCACCTCCCATTCATTCTCCTATATTGCTGTGCTTTTGTGAACCTCTCATACCTTCCCTAGTATCGCTGCGTTTTCATGCACATCTCATAACGTCCCCTATATCACTGTGTATTCGTGCACCTCTCATAGCATCCCCTATATCACTGTACATTCGCGCACCTCTCACACCTTCCACTATATTGCCCTGTTTTTGCACAGCTCCCATACCTTCCCCGATATCGCTGAGTTTTCGTGCACCTCTCATACCTTCCCCTATATCGCTGTCTTTTCGCGCACCTCTCATACCTTCCCCTATATCGCCCTGTTTTCGCACACATCCCATAGCTTCCACTATATTTCCCTGTTTTCGCGCACCTCTCATGCCTTCCCCTATGTCGCTCTGTTTTCGCTCCTCTCATAATGTCCCGTATATTGCTGTGTTTTCTTGCACCTCTGATGCATTCCCCTGTATCGCTGTGTTTTTGCGCACCTCTCATACTTTTCCCTATATAGACGTGTTTTTGCACATCTCTCATGGCATCCCCGATATCGCCGTGTTTCATGCATATTTCATACATTCCCCTATATCTCTGTGTTTTCGTGCACCTCCCATAGCTTCCGCTACATCGCTGTGCCTTGCGCACCTCTCATACCTTCCCCTATATGGCTGTGTTTTTGCGCATATCCCATAGATTCACCTTTATCGCTGTGTTATTGCTCACCTCTCAAAGCTTCGCCTATATCACCGTGTTTTTGCTCACCCCTCATAGCTTCCACTATATTGCCCTACTTTCACGCACCTCTAATGTCTTCCCCTATATCACTGTGTTTTCGCGCACCTCCCATAGCATCCCCTATATTGCTGTGTCTTTGCACTCCTCTCATACCTTCCCCTATATCGCCCTGTTTTTGAGCACCTCCCATACCTTGCCCTATATCGCTGTGTTTTCGTGCACCTTTCATACCTCCCCCATTTCGTTGTGTTGTCTCGCACCTCTCATAAGTTCTCCTATATCGCTATATTTTTTCGCACATCTCATACCTTCCCCTATATCGCTGTGTTTTCACGCACCTCTCATGTCTTCACCTAGATCGCTATGTTTTCGCTCCTCTCATTACTTCCGCTATATCGCCGTGTATTCTCGCACCTCTGGTATATTCTCCCATATCACCATGTTTTCGCGCACCTCTCATATCTTCCTCTATATCGCCGTGTTTTCATACACATCTCATTCCGTCCCCTATATCACTGTGTTTTCGCGCACATCCCATAACATCCTTATATCGCTGTGCCTTCGTGTACCTCTCATATCTTCCCCTATATCGCCCTGTTTTTGCGCACCTCCCATAGCTTCACCTTTATCGCTGTGTTATTGCTCACCTCTCATACCTCCCCCTATATGGCAGTGTTTTCACTTACCTCTCATAACTTCTCCTATATCGCTGTATTTTTGCGCCCCTCTCATGGCTTCCCCAATATCGCCGTGTTTTCATGCACATCTCTTAACGTCCCCTATATCGCTGTTCTTTTGCGCACCTCTCAAACATTCCCCTATATCGCTGTCTTTTTGCACATATCCCATAGATTCAACTTAATCACTGTGTTATTGCTTACCTCTCATAGCTTCCCCTATATCGTCGTGTTTTCACGCACCTGGCATGTCTTCACCTATATCGCTATGTTTTTGCTCCTATCATTACTTCCCCTATATCGCTGTGTTTTCTCGCACCTCTGATACATTCCCCTGTATTGACATGTTTTCGCGCACCTCTTACAATTTCCCCTATATTGCCGTGTTCTCGCACACCTCTCATACCTTCCCCTATATCACTGTTTTTCTGTGCACGTCCCATAGCGTCCCCTATATCGCTGTGTTTTCTCGCACCTCTGATACATTCCCCTGTATCGCCGTATTTTCGCACATATCCCATAGCTTCCACTAAATTGCCCTGTTTTTGCGCACCTCTCATGTCTTCCCCTATATCACGGTGTTTTCGCGCACCTCTCACACCTTCCACTATATCGCTCTGTTTTCGCACACCTCTCATACCTTCCCCTATATCGCTTTCTTTTCACGCACCTCTCATAACTTCTCTTATATTGCTGCATTTTTGCGCACCTCTCATTACTTCCCCCATATCGCTGTGTTTTTATGCACATCTCATAACGTCCCCATATCACTGTGTAGTCGCGCACCTCCCATAGCCTCCCACATATTGCTGTGCCTTCGCGCACTTCTCATACCTTCGCCTATATCGCCCTGTTTTCGCACACTTCCCATTCATTCTCCTGTCGCTGTGTTTTTGTGCACCTCTCATACCTTCCCCTATATCGCTGTGTTTTCACACACTTCTCATAACTTCTCCTATATCGCCGTGTTTTTGTGCACCTCTTATATCTTCCCTAATATCGCTGCGTTTTAATGCACATCTCATAACGTCCCCTATATCGCTGTGTATTCACGCACCTCCCATAGCATCCCCTATATCGCTGTGCCTTGCGCACCTCTCATACCTTCCCCTATATCGCTTTCTTTACGCGCACATCCCATAGATTCAATTTTAACGCTGTGTTATTGCACACCTCTCAAAGCTTCCCCATATCGACGTGTTTTTGCTCACCTCTCATAGCTTCCCCTATATTGACGTGTTTTCGCGCACCTCTCATGTCTTCACCTAGATCGCTATGTTTTCGCTCCTCTCATTACTTCCCCTATATCGCTGTGTTTTCTCGCACCTCTGATACATTCTCCCATATCGCCGTGTTTTCGCACACCTATCATAGCTTCCCCTATATCGCCGTGTTTTCATGCACATCTCCTACTGTCTCCTATATCACTGTGTTTTCAAGCACATCCAATAGCATCCCCTATATCGCTGTGCCTTCGTGTACCTCTCATATCTTCCCCTATATCGCTGTGTTTTCGGGCACCTCTCATACCTTCTCCTATATCGCACTGTTTTCACGCACATCCCATATCTTCCACTATATTACCCTGTTTTCACGCACCTCTCATAGCTTCCTCTATATCGCCGTATTTTCATACACATCTCATTCCATCCCCTATATCGCCCTGTTTTCGCGCACCTCCCATTCATTCTCCTATATTGCTGTGCTTTTGTGAACCTCTCATACCTTCCCTAGTATCGCTGCTTTTTCATGCACATCTCATAACGTCCCCTATATCACTGTGTATTCCTGCACCTCTCATAGCATCCCCTATATCACTGTACATTCGCGCACCTCTCACACCTTCCACTATATTGCCCTGTTTTTGCACAGCTCCCATACCTTCGCCGATATCGCTGTGTTTTCGTGCACCTCTCATATCTTCCCCTATATCGCTGTCTTTTCGCGCACCTCTCATGCCTTCCCCTATGTCGCTCTGTTTTCGCTCCTCTCATAACGTCCCCTATATTGCTGTGTTTTCTTGCACCTCTGATGCATTCCCCTGTATCGCCGTGTTTTTGCGCACCTCTCATACTTTTCCCTGTATAGCCGTGTTTTTGCACATCTGTCATGGCATCCCTGATATCGCCGTGTTTCATGCATATTTCATACATTCCCCTATATCTCTGTGTTTTCGCGCACCTCCCATAGCTTCCGCTACATCGCTGTGCCTTGCGCACCTCTCATACCTTCCCCTATATGGCTGTGTTTTTGCGCATATCCCATAGATTCACCTTTATCGCTGTGTTATTGCTCACCTCTCATAGCTTCGCCTATATCACCGTGTTTTTGCTCACCCCTCATAGCTTCCACTATATTGCCCTACTTTCACGCACCTCTAATGTCTTCCCCTATATCACTGTGTTTTCGCGCACCTCCCATAGCATCCCCTATATTGCTGTGTCTTTGCACTCCTCTCATACCTTCCCCTATATTGTCCTGTTTTCGAGCACCTCCCATACCTTCCCCTATATCGCTGTGTTTTCGTGCACCTTTCATACCTCCCCTATTTCGTTGTGTTGTCTCGCACCTCTCATAAGTTCTCCTATATCGCTATATTTTTTCGCACATCTCATACCTTCCCCTATATCGCTGTGTTTTCACGCACCTCTCATGTCTTCACCTAGATCGCTATGTTTTTGCTCCTCTCATTACTTCCGCTATATCGCTGTGTATTCTCGCACCTCTGGTATATTCTCCCATATCGCCGTGTTTTCGCGCACCTCTCATAGCTTCCTCTATATCGCCGTATTTTCATACACATCTCATTCCGTCCCCTATATCACTGTGTTTTCGCGCACATCCCATAACATCCTTATATCGCTGTGCCTTCGTATACCTCTCATATCTTCCCCTATATCGCCCTGTTTTTGCGCACCTCCTATACATTCCCCTATATCGCTGCGCTTATGTGTACCTCTCATATCTTCACCTATATCGCTGTGTTTTCATGCACATCTCATACCTTCATTAACATCGTTGCATTTTCATGCACATCTCATCATGTCCCCTATATCGCTGTGCATTCACGCGCCTCCCATAGTATCCCCTATGTCGCTGTGCCTTCGCGCACTTCTCATACCTTCCCCTATATCGCCCTGTTTTCGTGCATCTCCAATTCCTTCCCCTATATCGCTGTGTTTTCGTGCACCTTTCATACCTGCCACTATATCACTGTGTTTTCACACACCTCTCATAGCTTCTCCTATATCGCTGTGTTTTTGTGCACCTCTCATACCTTCCCTAATATCGCTGCGTTTTCATACACATCTCATCACGTCCGCTATATCGCTGTGTATTCACGCATCTCCCATAGCATCCCCTATATCGCTGTGCATTGCGCACCTCTCATACCTTCCCCTATATTGCTGTCTTTTCGCGCACATCCCATAGATTCACCTTTATCGCTGTGTTATTGCTCACCTCTCATAGCTTCCCCTGTAAAGCCGTGTTTTGCTCACCTCTCATAGCTTCCCCTATATCGCCGTGTTTTCATGCACCTCTCGTGTCTTCACCGAGATCGCTATGTTTTCGCTCCTCTCATTACTTCCCCTATATCGCTGTGTTTTCTCGCACATCTGATACATTCTCCCGTATCGCCGTGTTTTCGCGCACCTCTCATAATTTCCCCTATCTCGCCGTGTTCTTGCACATCTCTCATACCTTCCCCTATATCACTGTGTTTTCACGCACGTCCCATAGCATCCCCTATATCGCTGTGCTTTCGCGCACCTCTCATACCTTCCCCTATATTGCCCTGTTTTCGCGCAACTCCTATACCTTCCCGTATATCGCTGCGTTTTCGTGTACCTCTCATACCTCCCACAATATCGTTGTGTTTTCACGCACCTCTCATAACTTATCCTATATTGCTGTATATTTGCGCACCTCTCATAACTTCCCCTATATCACCGTGTTTTTATGCACATCTCATAATGTCCCCTATATCGCTGTGTATTCGTGCACCTCCCATTCCTTCCCCAATATCGCTGTGTTTTCGTGCTCCTCTCATACCTTCCCTAATATCGCTGCGTTTTCATGCACATCTCATCACGTCCCCTATATCGCTGTGTATTCACTCACCTCCCATAGCATCCCCTATATCGCTGTGCCTTGTGCACCTCTCATACCTTCCCCTATATCGCAGTCTTTTCACGCACATCCCATAGATTCACCTTTATCGCTGTATTATTGTTCACCTCTCATAGCTTCCCCTGTATTGCCGTGTTTTTACTCACCTCTCATAGCTTCCCCTATATCGCCGTGTTTTCGCGTACCTATCCTGTCTTCCCCTATATCACTGTGTTTTCGCGCACCTTCCATAGCATCCCCTATATTGCAGTGCCTCCGCATCCCTCCACTAACTTCATCTATATCACCCTGTTTTCGAGCACCTTACATACCTTCCCCTATATCGCTGTGTTTTTGTGCACCTCTCATACCTCCCCCTATATCGCTGTGCCTTGCGCACCTCTCAAAGCTTCCCCATATTGCTGTCTTTTCGCGCACATCTCCATAGATTCAGCTTTATCGCTGTGTTTTTGCTTTCCTCTCATAGCTTCCCCTGCATCGCCGTGTTTTTGCTCACCTGTCATGTCTTCACCTAGATCACTATGTTTTCGCTCCTCTCAATACTTCCCCAATATCGCTGTGTTATCTCGCACAATTGATACATTCTCCCGTATCGCCGTGTTTTCGCACACCTCTCATAATTTCCCCAATATCGCCGTGTTCTCGCACACCTCTCATAACTTCCCCTATATCGCTGTGTTTTCGCGCACCTCTCATACCTTCCCCTATATCGCCCTGTTTTCGCGCACCTCTCATGTCTTCCACTACATCGCTGAGTTTTCTGGCACCTCTGATGCATTCCCATGTAACGCCAAGTTTTCGCGCACCTCTCATACTTTCCCCTATATCGCCGTGTTTACGCGCACCTCTCATACCTCCCCGTATATCGCCATGTTTTTATGCACATCTCATACCGTCTCCTATATCGCTGTGTTTTCGCGCACCTCCCATAGCATCCCCTATATCGCTGTGCCTTCGTGCACCTCTCATACCTTCCCCTATATTGACGTTTTCGCACACCTCCTATAACTTCCCTTATATCACTGCGTTTTCGTGCACCTCTCATACCTTCCACTATATCGCTGTGTTTTCATGCACATCTCATAATGTCCACTATTTCATGTGTATTCGCGCACTTCCCATAACATCCCCTATTTCTCTGTGCCTTCGCGCACCTCTCATACCTTCCCCTATGTCGCCGTGTTTTCATGCACATCTCATAACGTCCCCTATATCGCTGGGTTTTTACGCACCTCTGATAACTTCCCCGAAATCGCCCTGCTTTCGAGCACCTCCCATACCTTCCCCTATATCGCTGTGTTTTCGTTTACCTCTCATACCTCCCCCTATATCGCTGTGTTTTCACGCACCTCTCATAACTTCCCCTATACTGCCGTTTTTTTATGCACATCTCATAACGTCCCCTATTTCGCTGTGTATTCGTGCACCTCCCATAACATCCCCTATATCGCTGTGCCTTCGTGCACCTCCCATACCTTCCCCTATATCGCCCTGCTTTCGCCCACCTCCAATACCTTCACTTATATCGCTGTGTTTTCATGCACCTCTCATACCTCCCCCTATATCGTTGTGTTTTCACGCACCTCTCATAAATTCTCCTATATCGCTGTAGTTTTGCGCACCTCTCATAACTTCCCCTATATCGCCGTGTTTTTATGCACATCTCATAACGTTCCCTATATCGCTGTGTATTCACGCACCTCCCATAGCATCCCCTATATCGCTGTGTCTTGCGCACCTCTCATAGCTTCCCCTATATTGCTGTCTTTTCGCGAAAATCCCATAGATTCACCTTTATCGCTGTGTTATTGCTCACCTCTCATAGCTTCCCTGTATCGCCCTGTTTTTGCTCACCTCTCATAGCTTCCCCTATATCACCCTGTTTTCGTGCACCTCCCATACCTTCCCCTATATCGCTGTGTTTTCTCGCACCTCCGATACATTCTCCTGTATTGCCATGTTTCGCGCACCTCTTACAATTTCCCCTATATCGCAGTGTTCACGCACACCTCTCATACCTTCCCCTATATCACTGTTTTTTTGCGCATGTCCCATAGCTTCCCCTATATCGCTGTGTTTTCGCGCACCTCTCATAACTTCCCCAATATCACCCTGTTATCACGCACATCGCCTAGCTTCCACTATATTGCCCTGTTTTCGCGCACCTCTCATGTCTTCCCCTATATCAGTGTGTTTTCGCACACCTCCCTTAGCATACCCTATATTGCTGTGCCTTCGCACACCTCTCATACCTTCCTCTATATCGCCTTGTTCTCGACCACCTCCCATACCTTCCCCTTATCGCTGTGTTTTCGTGTACCTCTCATACCTCCCCCTATATCGCTGTATTTTCACGCACCTCTCATAGCATCCCCTATATCGCTGTGTATTCGCGCACCTCCCATAGCATCCCTATATCGCTGTGCCTTCGCGCACCTCACATACCTTCCCCTATATCGCCCTGTTTTCGCGCACCTCCGATTCCTTCCCCTATATCGCTGTGCTTTCGTGCACCTTTCATACCTTCCCTTATATCGCTGTGTTTTCACACACCTCTCATAACTTCTCCTATATCGCTGTGTTTTTGTGCACCTCTCATACCTTCCCTAATATCGCTGAGTTTTCATGCACATCTCATCACATCCCCTATATCGCTGTATATTCACACACCTCCCATCGCATCCCCTATATCGCTGTGCCTTGCGCACCTCTCATAGCTTCCCCTATATTGCTGTCTTTTCGCGCACATCTCCATAGATTCAGCTTTATCGCTGTGTTTTTGCTTTCCTCTCATAGCTTCCCCTGCATCGCCGTGTTTTTGCTCACCTGTCATGTCTTCACCTAGATCACTATGTTTTCGCTCCTCTCAATACTTCCCCAATATCGCTGTGTTATCTCGCACAATTGATACATTCTCCCGTATCGCCGTGTTTTCGCACACCTCTCATAATTTCCCCAATATCGCCGTGTTCTCGCACACCTCTCATAACTTCCCCTATATCGCTGTGTTTTCGCGCACCTCTCATACCTTCCCCTATATCGCCCTGTTTTCGCGCACATCCCATACCTTCCACTATATTGCCCTGTTTTCGCGCACCTCTCATGTCTCCCACTACATCGCTGAGTTTTCTGGCACCTCTGATGCATTCCCATGTAACGCCAAGTTTTCGCGCACCTCTCATACTTTCCCCTATATCGCCGTGTTTACGTGCACCTCTCATACCTCCCCGTATATCGCCATGTTTTTATGCACATCTCATACCGTCTCCTATATCGCTGTGTTTTCGCGCACCTCCCATAGCATCCCCTATATCGCTGTGCCTTCGTGCACCTCTCATACCTTCCCCTATATTGACATTTTCGCGCACCTCCTATAACTTCCCTTATATCACTGCGTTTTCGTGCACCTCTCATACCTTCCACTATATCGCTGTGTTTTCATGCACATCTCATAATGTCCACTATTTCATGTGTATTCGCGCACTTCCCATAACATCCCCTATTTCTCTGTGCCTTCGCGCACCTCTCATACCTTCCCCTATATCGCCGTGTTTTCATGCACATCTCATAACGTCCCCTATATCGCTGGGTTTTTACGCACCTCTGATAACTTCCCCGAAATCGCCCTGCTTTCGAGCACCTCCCATACCTTCCCCTATATCGCTGTGTTTTCGTTTACCTCTCATACCTCCCCTATATCGCTGTGTTTTCATGCACCTCTCATAACTTCCCCTATACTGCCGTTTTTTTATGCACATCTCATAACGTCCCCTATTTCGCTGTGTATTCGTGCACCTCCCATAACATCCCCTATATCGCTGTGCCTTCGTGCACCTCCCATACCTTCCCCTATATCGCCCTGTTTTCGCCCACCTCCAATACCTTCCCTTGTATCGCTGTGTTTTCATGCACCTCTCATACCTCCCCCTATATCGTTGTGTTTTCACGCACCTCTCATAAATTCTCCTATATCGCTGTAGTTTTGCGCACCTCTCATAACTTCCCCTATATCGCCGTGTTTTTATGCACATCTCATAACGTTCCCTATATCGCTGTGTATTCACGCACCTCCCATAGCATCCCCTATATCGCTGTGTCTTGCGCACCTCTCATAGCTTCCCCTATATTGCTGTCTTTTCGCGAAAATCCCATAGATTCACCTTTATCGCTGTGTTATTGCTCACCTCTCATAGCTTCCCTGTATCGCCCTGTTTTTGCTCACCTCTCATAGCTTCCCCTATATCGCCATGTTTTTGCGCACTTCTCAGGTCTTCACCTAGATCACTCTGTTTTCGTTCCTCTCAATACTTCCCCTATATCGCTGTTTTCTCGCACATCTGATACATTCTCCCGTATAGCCGTGTTTTCGCACACCTCTCATCATTTCCCCTATATCGCCGTGTTCTCGCAGACCTCTCATACCTTTCCCTATATCACTGAGTTTTCGCACACGTCCCATTGCGTCTCCTGTATCGCTGTGTTTTCGCGCACCTCTCATACCTTCCCCTATATCGCCCTATTTTCATGCACATCCCATAGCTTCCACTATATTGCCCTGTTTTCGCGCACCTCTCATGTATTCCACTACGTCACTGTGTTTTCTGGCACCTCTGATGCATTCCCCTGTAACGCCAAGTTTTCGCGCACATCTCATACTTTCCCCTATATCGCCGTGTTTACGCGCAACTCTCATACCTCCCCCTATATCGCCATGTTTTTATGCACATTTCATACCGTCTCCTATATCGCTGTGTTTTCGCGCACCTCCCATAGCATCCCCTATATTGCTGTGCCTTCATGCACCTCTCATACCTTCCCCTAAATCGCCCTGTTCTCGCGCACCTCCTATACCTTCCCTTATATCGTTGCGTTTTCGTGCACCTCTCATACCTTCCCGTATAACGCTGTGTTTTCATGCACATCTCATAACGTCTCCTATTTCGCTGTGTATTCGTGCAATTCCCATAACATCCCCTATATCGCTGTGCCTTCGCGCACCTCTCATACCTTCCCCTATAATGCCGTGTTTTCATGCACATCTCATAACGTCCCCTATATCGCTGGGTTTTCACGCACCTCTCATAACTTCCCCTATATCACACTGCTTTCGAGCACCTCCCATACCTTCCCCTATATCGCTGTGTTTTCGTGTACCTCTCATACCTCCCCCTATATTGCTGTGTTTTCGCGCACCTCTAATAACTTCTCCTATATTGCTGTATTATTGCGCACCTCTCATAACTTCCCCTATATCGCCGTGTTTTCATGCACCTCTCATACCTTCCCTATATCGCTGTGTTTTCACACACCTCTCATAACTTCCCCTACATCTCTGTGTTTTTGTGCACCTCTCATAACTTCCCTAATATCGCTGCGTTTTCATGCACATCTCATCACGTCCCCTATATCGCTGTGTATTCACGCACCTCTCATACCTCCCCCTATATCGCTGTGCCTTGCGCACCTCTCATACCTTCCCCTATATCGCTGTCTTTTCGCGCACATCCCATAGATTCACCTTTATCGCTGTGTTATTGCTCACCTCTCATAGATTCCCCTGTATCGCCTTGTTTTTGCTCACCCCTCATAGCTTCCCCCATATGTCCGTGTCTTTGCGCACCTCTCATGTCTTCACCTAGATCGCTATGTTTTCACTCCTCTAAATACTTACCCTATATCGCTGTGTTTTCTCGCACATCTGATACATTCTCCCATATCGCCGTGTTTTCGCACACCTCTCATAATTTCCCCTATATCGCCGTGTTCTCGCACACTTCTCATACCTTCCCCTATATCACTGTGTTTTCGTGAACGTCCCATTGCGTCCCCTATATTGCCCTGTTTTCGCGCACCTCTCATTAATTCCCCTATATCACCCTGCTTTCAAGCACCTCCCATACCTTCCCCTATATCGCTGTGTTTTCACGCACCTCTAATAACTTCTCCTATATTGCTGTATTATTGCGCACCTCTCATAACTTCCCCTGTATCGCCGTGTTTTCGTGCACCTCTCATACCTTCCCTATATCGCTGTGTTTTCACACACCTCTCATAACTTCTCCTATATCGCTGTGTTTTTGTGCACCTCTCATACCTTCCCCTATATCGCCCTGTTTTTGTACATCTCCCATTCCAGCCTCTATATCGCTGTGTTTTCGTGCACCTTTCATACCTTCCCCTATATCACTGTGTTTTCACACACCTCTCATAACTTCTCCTATATCGCTGTGTTTTTGCTCACCTCTCATAGCTTCCCCCATATCGCCGTGTTTTCACGCACCTCTCATGTCTTCACCAAGATCGTTATTTTTTGCTCCTCTCATTACTTCCCCTATATCGCTGTGTTTTCTCGCACGTCTGATACATTCTCCCGTGTCGCCGTGTTTTCGCAGACCTCTCATAATTTCCCCTATATCGCCGTGTTCTCGCACATCTCTCATACCTTCCCCTATATCACTGTGTTTTCGCGCACGTCCCATAGAGTCCCCTATATCGCTGTGCTTTCGCGCAGCTCTCTTACGTTCCACTACATCGCCCTGTTTTTGCGCACATCCCATAGCTTCCACTATATTGCCCTGTTTTCGGGCACCTCTCATGTCTTCCCCTATATCGCTGTGTTTTCTCGCACCTCTAATGCATTCGCCTGTAACGCCAAGTTTTCGCGCACCTCTCCTACTTTCCCCTATATCGCCGTGTTTTTGCGCACCTCTCATACCGTCCCCTATATCACTGTGTTTTCGCGCACCTCCCATAGCATCCCCTATATCCCTGTGCCTTCGTGCACCTCTCATACCTTTCCGTATATCGCCGTGTTTTCCTGCACATCTCATAACGTCCCCTATATCGCCGTACTTTTGCTCACCTCTCATAACTTCCTCTATATCGCCCTGTTTTCGCACACCTCTCATAACTTTCCCTATATCGCTGTGTTTTCGCACAACTCTCATGGTTTCCCGACTATCGCCGTGTATTCATTCACATCTCGTACCGTCCCCTATATCGCTGTGTTTTCACACACCTCTCATATCGTCCCCTATATCGCTGTGTTTTCACACACCTCTCATACCTTTCCCTATATCGCTGTCTTTTCACGCACATCACATAGATTCACCTTTATCGCTGTGTTATTGCTCACATCTCATAGCTTCCCCTACATCGCCGTGTTTTTGCACACCTCTCATAACTTCCCCTATATCGCCGTATTTTTATGCACATCTCATAACGTCCCCTATATCGCTGTGTATTCATGCACCTCCCATAGCATCCCCTATTTCGCTCTGCCTTCGCGCACCTCTCATATCTTCCCCTATATCGCCCTGTTTTCGTGCTCCTCGCAGTCATTCACCTATATCGCCCTGGTTTCGCGCACCTGCCATTCCTTCACCTATATTGCTGTTTTCGTGCACCTCTCATACCTTCCCAATATCGCTGTGTTTTCACACACCTCTCATAACTTCTCCTATATCGCTGTGTTTTTGTGCACCTCTCATAACTTCCCTAATATCGCTGCGTTTTCATGCACATCTCATCACGTCCCCTATATCGCTGTGTATTCACGCACCTCCCATACATCCCCTATATCGCTGTGCCTTGCGCACCTCTCATTCCTTCCCCTAAATCGCTGTCTTTTTGCGCACATCCCATAGTTTCACTATCGCTGTGTTATTGCTTACCTCTCATAGCTTCCCCTGCATCGCCGTGTTTTTGCTCACCTCTCATAGCTTCCCCTATATTGCCGTGTTTTTGCTCACCTCTCATACCTTCCCCTATATCGCTGACTTTTCGCGCACATCCCATAGATTCACCTTTATTGCTGTGTTATTGCTCATCTGTCATAGCTTCCCCTGTATCGCCGTGTTTTTGCGCACATCTTATAACTTCCCCTATATCGCCGTGTTGTTATGCACATCTCATAACGTCCCCTATATCGCTGTGTATTCACGCACCTCCCATAGCATCCCCTATTTCGCTGTGCCTTCGCGCACCTCTCATACCTTCCCCTATATCGCCGTGTTTTCGTGCACCTCTCATGTCGTCACCTAGGTTGCTATGTTTTCACTCCTCTCAATACTTCCCCTATATCGCTGTGTTTTCTTGCACATCTGATACATTCTCCCGTATCGTCGTGTTTTCGCGCACCTCTCATAATTTTCCCTATATCGCCGTGTTTTCGCGCACCTCTCATAATTTCCCCTATATCGCCGTGTTCTCGCACATCTCTCATACCTTCCCCTATATCACTGTGTTTTCGCGCACATCCCATAGCGTCCCCTATATTACTGTGTTTTCTCACATCTCTGATGCATTTCCCTGTATCGCCCTGTTTTCGCGCACCTCTCATATATTCCACTACATCGCTGTGTTTTAGCGCACCTCTCATACCTCCCCCTATATCGCCCTGTTTTTGCGCACATCCCATAGCATCCCTTATATTGCTGTGTTTTCACACACCGCTCATAACTTCTCCTATATCACTGTGTTTTTGTGCACCTCTCATACCTTCCCTAATATCGCTGAGTTTTTATACACATCTCATCACGTCCCCTATATCGCTGTATATTCACACACCTCCCATCGCATCCCCTATATCGCTGTGCCTTGCGCACCTCTCATAACTTCCCCTATATTGCTGTCTTTTCGCGCACATCTCCATAGATTCAGCTTTATCGCTGTGTTATTGCTCTCCTCTCATAGCTTCCCCTGTATCGCCGTGTTTTTGCTCACCTGTCATGTCTTCACCTAGATCACTATGTTTTCGCTCCTCTCAATACTTCCCCTATATCGCTGTGTTTTCTCGCACAATTGATACATTCTCCCGTATCGCCGTGTTTTCGCACACCTCTCATAATGTCCCCAATATCGCCGTGTTCTCGCACACCTCTCCTACCTTCACCTATATCGCCCTCTTTTCGCGCACATCCCATACCTTCCACTATATTGCCCTGTTTTCGCGCACCTCTCATGTCTTCCACTACATCGCTGTGTTTTCTGGCACTTCTGATGCATTCCCATGTAACGCCAAGTTTTCGCGCACCTCTCATCTTTCCCCTATATTGCCGAGTTTACGCGCACCTCCCATACCTCCCCGTATATTGCCATGTTTTTATGCACATCTCATACCGTCTCCTATATCGCTGTGTTTTCGCGCACCTCCCATAGCAACCCCTGTATCGCTGTGCCTTCGTGCACCTCTCATACCTTCCCCTATATCGCCCTGTTTTCGCGCACCTCCTATAACTTCCCTTATATCACTGCGTTTTCGTGCACCTCTCATACCTTCCACTATATCGCTGTGTTTTCATGCACATCTCATAACGTCCCCTATTTCGCTGTGTATTCGTGCACATCCCATAACATTCCCTATTTCTCTGTGCCTTCGCGCACCTCTCATACCTTCCCCTATATCGCCGTGTTTTCATGCACATCTCATAACGTCCCCTATATCGCTGGGTTTTTACTCACCTCTCATAACTTCCCCTATATCGCCCTGCTTTCGAGCACCTTCCATACCTTCCCCTATATCGCTGTGTTTTCGTTTACCTCTCATACCTCCCCCTATATCGCTGTGTTTTCAAGCACCTCTCATAAATTCTCATATATTGCTGTATTTTTGCGCACCTCTCATAATTTCCCCTATATTGTCGTTTTTTTATGCACATCACATAACGTCCCCTATTTCACTGTGTATTCGTGCACCTCCCATAACATCCCCTATATCGCTGTGCCTTCGTGCACATCCCATACCTTCCCCTATATCGCGCTGTTTTCGCCCACCTCCTATACCTTCCCTTATATCGCTGTGTATTCGTACACCTCCCATTCCTTCCCCTATATCGCTGTGCTTTCGTGCACCTTTCATACCTTCCCCTATATCGCTGTGTTTTCGCACACCTCTCATAACTTCTCCTATATCGCTGTGTTTTTGTGCACCTCTCATAACTTCCCTAATATCGCTGAGTTTTCATGCACATCTCATCACATCCACTATATCGCTGTGTATTCACGCCCCTCCCATTGCATTCCCTATATCGCTGTGCCTTGCGCACCTCTCATAGCTTCCCCTATATTGCTGTCTTTTCGTGCACATCCCATAGATTCACCTTTATCGCTGCGTTATTGCTCACCTCTCATAGCTTCCCTGTATTGCCCAGTTTTTGCTCACCTCTCATAGCTTCCCTTATATCGCCGTGTTTTCGCGCCCTTCTCTTGTCTTCACCTGGATCGCTATGTTTTCGTTCCGCTCAATACTTCCCCTATATCGCTGTTTTCTAGCACATCTGATACATTCTCCCGTTTCGCCGTGTTTTCGCACACCTCTCATAATTTCCCCTATATCGCCGTGTTCTCGCACACCTCTCATACCTTTCCCTATATCACTGTGTTTTCGCACACGTCCCATTGTGTCCCCTATATCGCTGTGTTTTCGCACACCTCTCATGTATTCCACTACATCACTGTGTTTTCTGGCACCTCTGATGCATTCCCCTGTAACGCCAAGTTTTCGCGCACCTCTCTTACTTTCTATTATATCGCCGTGTTTACGCGCACCTCTCATACCTCACCCTATATGGCCATGTTTTTATGCACATCTCATACCGTCTCCTATATCGCTCTGTTTTCGCACACCTCCAATAGCATCCCCTATATTGCTGTGCCTTCGTGCACCTCTCATGTATTCCACTACATCGTTGTGTTTTCTGGCACCTCTGATGCATTCCCCTGTAACGCCAAGTTTTCGCGCCCATCTCATAATTTCCGCTATATCGCTGTGCCTTCATGCACCTCTCATACCTTCCCCTATAACGCTGTGTTTTCATGCACATCTCATAACGTCCCCTATTTCGCTGTGTATTCGTGCACCTCCCATAACATCCCCTATATCGCTGTGCCTTCGCGCAACTCTCATACCTTCCCCTATATCGCCGTGTTTTCATGCACATCTCATAACGTCCCCTGTATCGCTGAGTTTCGAGCACCTCCCATACCTTCCCCTATATCGCTGTGTTTTCGTGTACCTCTCATTCCTCCCCCTTTATTGCTGTGTTTTCACGCACCGCTAATAAATTCTCCTATATTGCTGTATTATTGCGCACCTCTCATAACTTCCCCTGTATCGCCGTGTTTTCGTACACCTCTCATACCTTCCCTATATCGCTGTGTTTTCACACACCTCTCGTAACGTCTCCTATATCGCTGTGTTTTAGTGCACCTCTCATACCTTCCCTAATATCGCTGCGTTTTCATGCACATCTCATCACGTCTCCTATATCGCTGTGTATTCACACACCTCCCATAGCATCCCCTATATCGCTGTGCCTTGCGCACCTCTCATAGCTTCCCCTATATCACTGTCTTTTCGCGCACATCCCATAGATTCACCTTTATCGCTGTGTTATTGCTCACCTCTCATAGCTTCCCCTGTATCGCCGTGTTTTTGCTCACCTCTCATAGCTTTCCCCATATCGCCGTGTTTTTGCGCACCTCTCATGTCTTCACCTAGATCGCTATGTTTTCGCTCCTCTCAATACTTCCCCTATATCGCTGTGCTTTCTCGCACATCTGATACATTCGCCCGTATCGCCGTGTTTTCGCACACCTCTCATAATTTCCCCGATATCGCCGTGTTCTCGCACGCCTCTCATACCTTCCTCTATATAACTGTGTTTTCGTGAACATCCCATTGCGTCCCCTATATCGCTGTGTTTTCGCGAACCTCTCATACCTTCCCCTATATCGCCCTGTTTTCGTGCATTTCCCATAGCTTCCACTATATTGCCCTGTTTTCGCGCACCTCTCATGTATTCCACTACATCGCTGTGTTTTCTGGCACTTCTGATGCATTCCCTTGTAATGCCAAGTTTTCGCGCACCTCTCATACTTTCCCCTATATCGCCGTGTTTATGCGCACCTCTCATACCTCCCCTTATATTGCCACGTTTTTATGCACATCGCATACCGTCTCCTATATCGCTGTGTTTTTGCTCACCTACCATAGCATCCCTTATATCGAATGTGCTTTTGTGCACCTCTCATACCTTCCCCTATAGCGCCCTGTTATCACGCACCTCCTATACCTGCCCTTATAACGCTGCATTTTCGTGCACCTCTCATACCTTCCCCTATAACGCCGTGTTTTCATGCACATCTCATAACGTCTCCTATATCGCTGGGTTTTCACGCACCTCTCATAACTTCCCCTATATCACCCTGCTTTCGAGCACCTCCCATACCTTCCCCTATATTGCTGTGTTTTCGTGTACCTCTCATACCTCCCCCTATATCGCTGTGTTTTCACGCACCTCTAATAACTTCTGCTATATTGCTGTATTATTGCTCACCTCTCATAACTTCCCTAATATCGCTGTGTTTTTATGCACATCTCATAATTTCCCCTATATCGCTGTGTATTCGTGCACCTCCCATACCTTCCCCTATATCGCTGTGTTTTCGCACACCTCTCATAACTTTTCCTATATCGCTGTGTTTTTGTGCACCTCTCATACCTTCCCTAATATCGCTGCGTTTTCATGCACATCTCATCACGTTCCCTATATTGCTGTGTATTCACGCACCTCCCATAGCATCACCTATATCGCTGTGCCTTGCGCACCTCTCATAGCTTCTCCTATATCGCTGTCTTTTCGTGCACATCCCATAGATTCTCCTTTTTCGCTGTGTTATTGCTCACCTCTCATAGCTTCCCCTGTATCGCCATGTTTTTGCTCACCTATCATAGCTTCCCCCATATCGCCGTGTTTTCACGCACCTCTCATGTCTTCACCTAGATCGCTATGTTTTCGCTCCTCTCAATACTTCCCCTATATGGCTGTGTTTTCTCGCACATCTGATACCTCCCCCTATATCGCCGTGTTTTTATACACATCTCATACCGTCCCCTATATTACTGTGTTTTCACGCACCTCCCATAGCATCCCCTATATCGCTGTGCCTTCGTGCACCTCTCATACATTCCCCTATATTGCCCTGTTTTCGCGCACCTCCTATACCTTCCCTTGTATCGCTGCGTTTTCGTGCACCTCTCATCGCGTCCCCTATATCGCTGTGTATTCACGCACCTCCCATACATCCCCTATATCACTGTGCCTTGCGCACCTCTCATTCCTTCCCCTAAATCGCTGTCTTTTTGCGCACATCCCATAGATTCACTATCGCTGTGTTATTGCTCACCTCTCATAGCTTCCCCTGTATCGCCGTGTTTTTGCTCACCTCTCATAGCTTCCCCTATATTGCCATGTTTTCGCGCACCTTCCATAGCATCCCCTATATTGCTGTGCCTTCACATACTACTCATAACTTCATCTATATCACCCTGTTTTCGAGCACCTTCCATACCTTCCCCTATATCACTGTGTTTTCATGCACCTTTCATACCTCCCCCTATATCGCTGTGTTTTCACGCACCTCTCATAACTTTTCCCATATCGCTGTATTTTTGTGCACCTCTCGTGGCTTCCCCAATATCGCCGTGTTTTCATGCACGTCTGTTAATGTCCCCTATATCGCTGGGTATTCGCGCACTTCCATAGCGTCCCCTATACCGCTGTGCTGTCGTTCACCTCTCATATCTTCCCCTATATCGCCCTGTTTTCGCACACCTCCCATACCTTCCCCTATATCGGTGTCTTTTCACACACCTCTCATGGCTTCCCCAATATCGCTGTGTTTTCACGCAATTCTCATGTCTTCACCTATATCGCTGTGTTTCCGCTCCTCTCATTACTTCCCCTATATCGCTCTGTGTTCTCGCACCTCTGATACATTCCCCTGTATCGCCGTGTTCTCGCACACCTCTCATATCTTCCCCTATATCACTGTGTTTTCGCGCACGTCCAATAGCGTCCCCTATATCGCTGTGTTTTCACACACCTCTCATACCTTCCCCTATATCACTGTGTTTTCGCGCACGTCCCATAGCGTCCCCTATATCGCTATGTTTTCGCGCACCTCTCATACCTTCCCCTATATCGCCCTGTTTTTCGCGCACATCCCATAGCTTCCACTATATTGCCCTGTTTTCGCGGAACTCTCATGTCCTCCCCTACATCACTGTGTTTTCTCGCACTTCTGATGCATTCCCATGTAACACCAAGTTTTCGCGCACCTCTCATACTTTCCCCTATATCGCCGTGTTTATGCGCACCTCTCATACCTCCCCCTATATCGCCACGTTTTCATGCACATCGCATACCGTCTCCTATATCGCTGTGTTTTTGCTCACCTACCATAGCATCCCCTATATCGAATGTACTTTTGTGCACCTCTCATACCTTCCCCTATAGCGCCCTGTTATCACGCACCTCCTATACCTGCCCTTATAACGCTGCATTTTCGTGCACCTCTCATACCTTCCCCTATAACGCCGTGTTTTCATGCACATCTCATAACGTCTCCTATATCGCTGGGTTTTCACGCACCTCTCATAACTTCCCCTATATCACCCTGCTTTCGAGCACCTCCCATACCTTCCCCTATATTGCTGTGTTTTCGTGTACCTCTCATACCTCCCCCTATATCGCTGTGTTTTCACGCACCTCTAATAACTTCTGCTATATTGCTGTATTATTGCTCACCTCTCATAACTTCCCTAATATCGCCGTGTTTTTATGCACATCTCATAATTTCCCCTATATCGCTGTGTATTCGTGCACCTCCCATACCTTCCCCTATATCGCTGTGTTTTTGCACACCTCTCATAACTTTTCCTATATCGCTGTGTTTTTGTGCACCTCTCATACCTTCCCTAATATCGCTGCGTTTTCATGCACATCTCATCACGTTCCCTATATTGCTGTGTATTCACGCACCTCCCATAGCATCACCTATATCGCTGTGCCTTGCGCACCTCTCATAGCTTCTCCTATATCGCTGTCTTTTCGTGAACATCCCATAGATTCACCTTTATCGCTGTGTTATTGCTCACCTCTCATAGCTTCCCCTGTATCGCCGTGTTTTTGCTCACCTCTCATAGCTTCCCCCATATCGCCGTGTTTTCACGCACCTCTCATGTCTTCACCTAGATCGCTATGTTTTCGCTCCTCTCAATACTTTCCCTATATGGCTGTGTTTTCTCGCACATCTGATACCTCCCCCTATATCGCCGTGTTTTTATACACATCTCATACCGTCCCCTATATTACTGTGTTCTAATGCACCTCCCATAGCATCCCCTATATCGCTGTGCCTTCGTGCACCTCTCATACATTCCCCTATATCGCCCTGTTTTCGCGCACCTCCTATACCTTCCCTTGTATCGCTGCATTTTCGTGCACCTCTCAGACCTTCCCCTATATCGCTGTGTTTTCATGCACATCTCATAACGTCCCCTATTTCGCTGTGTATTCGTGCACCTCCCATAACATTCCCTATATCGCTGTGCCTTCGCGCACCTCTCATACTTTCCCCTATATCGCCGTGTTTTCATGCACATCTCATAATCTCCCCTATATCGCTGGGTTTCCACGCATCTCTCATAACCTCCCCTATATCGCCCTGTTTTCACGCTCTTCTCATACCTTCCCCTATATCACTGTGTTTTCATGCACCTCTCATAACTTTCCCTATATCGCTGTGTTTTAAAACACCTCTCATTGTTTCCCGTCTATCGCTGTGTATTCATGCACATCTCATACTGTCCCCTATATCGCTGTGTTTTTGTACACCTCTCATACCTTCCCTAATATGAGAGATGTGCGTTTTCATGCACATCTCATCACGTTCCCTATATTGCTGTGTATTCACGCACCTCCCATAGCATCCCCTATATCGCTGTGCCTTGCGCACCTCTCATAGCTTCCCCTATATCGCTGTCTTTTCGCGCTCATCCCATAGATTCACCTTTATCGCTGTGTTATTGCTCACCTCTCATAGCTTCCCCTGTATCGCAGTGTTTTTGCTCACCTCTCATAGCTTCCCCCATATCGCTGTGTTTTCATGCACCTCTCATGTCTTCACCGAGATCGCTATGTTTTTGCTCCTCTCATTACTTCCCCTATATCGCTGTGTTTCCTCGCACGTCTGACACATTCTCCCGTATCTCCGTGTTTTTGCGCACCTCTCATAATTTCCCCTATATCGCCGTGTTCTCGCACATCTCTTAACCTTCCCCTATATCAGTGTGTTTTCGCGCACGTCCCATAGATTCCCCTATATCGCTGTGCTTTCGCGCAGCTCTCTTAACTTCCCCTACATCGCCCTGTTTTTGCGCACATCCCATAGCTTCCATTATATTGCCCTGTTTTTGCGCACCTCTCATGTCTTCCCCTACATCGCTGTCTTTTCTCGCACCTCTGATGCATTTGCCTGTAATGTCAAGTTTTCGCGCACCTCTCATACTTTCCCCTATATCGCCGTGTTTTCGCGCACCTCTCATAGCTTCGAATATATCGCCGTGTTTTCATACACATCTCATACCGTCCCCTATATCACTGTGTTTTCACGCACCTCCCATAGCATCCCCTATATCGCTGTGCCTTCGTGCACCTCTCATACCTTTCCGTATATCGCCGTGTTTTCATGCACATCTCATAACGTCCCCTATATCGCCGTACTTTTGCTCACCTCTCATAACTTCCTCTATATCGCCCTGTTTTCGCACAACTCTCATGGTTTCCCGACTATCGCTGTGTATTCATGCACATCTCGTACCGTCCCCTATATCGCTGTGTTTTCACACACCTCTCATACCGTCCCCTATATCGCTGTGTTTTCACACACCTCTCATACCTTTCCCTATATCGCTGTATTTCGCGCACATCGCATAGATTCACCTTTATCGCTGTGTTATTGCTCACCTCTCATAGCTTCCCCTACATCGCCGTGTTTTTGCACACCTCTTATAACTTCCCTTATATCGCCGTATTGTTATGCACATCTCATAACATCCCCTATATCGCTGTGTATTCGCGCACCTCCCATAGCATCCCCTATTACGCTGTGCCTTCGCGCACCTCTCATGTCTTCCCCTATATCGCCCTGTTTTCGTGCTCCTCGCAGTCATTCACCCATATCGCCCTGGTTTCGCGCACCTGCCATTCCTTCACCTATATCGCTGTTTTCGTGCACCTCTCATAACTTCCCCTATATCTCTATGTTTTCACACACCTCTCATAACTTCCCCTATATCGCTGTGAATTTGTGCACCTCTCATAACTTCCCTAATATCGCTGCGTTTTCATGCACATCTCATCACGTCCCCTATATCACTGTGTATTCACGCACCTCCCATACATCCCCTATATCACTGTGCCTTGCGCACCTCTCATTCCTTCCCCTAAATCGCTGTCTTTTTGAGCACATCCCATAGATTCACTATCGCTGTGTTATTGCTCACCTCTCATAGCTTCCCCTGTATCGACGTGTTTTTGCTCACCTCTCATAGCTTCCCCTAAATTGCCATGTTTTCGCGCACCTCTCATGTCTTCCCCTATATCACTGTGTTTTCGCGCACCTTCCATAGCATCCCCTATATTGCTGTGCCTTCACATACCTCTCATAACTTCATCTATATCACCCTGTTTTCGAGCACCTTCCATACCTTCCCCTATATCACTGTGTTTTCATGCACCTCTCATACCTCCCCCTATATCGCTGTGCCTTGAGCACCTCTCATACCTCCCCCTATATCGCTGTGCCTTGAGCACCTCTCATACCTTCCCCTATATCGCTGACTTTTCGTGCACATCCCATAGATTCACCTTTATTGCTGTGTTATTGCTCATCTGTCATAGCTTCTCCTGTATCGCAGTGTTTTTGCGCACCTCTCATGTCTTCCCCTATATCACTGTGTTTTCGCGCACCTCCCATAGCATCGCCTATATTGCTGTGCCTTCGCGCACCTCTCATACCTTCCCCTATATCGCCATGTTTTCGTGCACCTCTCATACCTCCCTCAATATCGTTGTGTTTTCACGCACCTCTCATAACTGCTCCCATATCGCTGTATTTTTGTGCACCTCTCGTGGCTTCCCCAATATCGCCGTGTTTTCATGCACGTCTGTTAATGTCCCCTATATCGCTGGGTATTCGCGCACTTCCATAGCGTCCCCTATACCGCTGTGCTGTCGCTCACCTCTCATATCTTCCCCTATATCGCCCTGTTTTTGCACACCTCCCATACCTTCCCCTATATCGGTGTCTTTTCACACACCTCTCATGGCTTCCCCAATATCGTTGTGTTTTCACGCAATTCTCATGTCTTCACCTATATCGCTGTGTTTCCGCTCCTCTCATTACTTCCCCTATATCGCTCTGTGTTCTCGCACCTCTGATACATTCCCCTGTATCGCCGTGTTCTCGCACACCTCTCATATCTTCCCCTATATCACTGTGTTTTCGCGCACGTCCAATAGCGTCCCCTATATCGCTGTGTTTTCACACACCTCTCATACCTTTCCTTATATCGCTGTCTTTTCGCGCACATCGCATAGATTCACCTTTATCGCTGTGTTATTGCTCACCTCTCATAGCTTCCCCTACATCGCCGTGTTTTTGCGCACCTCTCATAACTTCCCCTATATCGCCGTATTGTTATGCACATCTCATAACGTCCCCTATATCGCTGTGTATTCACGCACCTCCCATAGCATCCCCTATATCGCTGTGCGTTTGCGCACCTCTCATACCTTCCCCTATATCGCCGTTTTCACGCACCTCTCATACCTTCCCCTATATCGCTGTGTTTTCACACACCTCTCATAACTTCTCCTACATTGCTGTAATTTTGCGCACCTCTCATAACTTCCCCTATATGTCTGTGTTTTTGTGCACCTCTCATACCTTCCCCATATCACTGTGTTTTCGCGCACGTCCCATAGCGTCCCCTATATCGCTATGTTTTCGCGCACCTCTCATACCTTCCCCTATATCACCCTGTTTTCGCGCACATCCCATAGCTTCCACTATATTGCCCTGTTTTCGCGGAACTCTCATGTCCTCCCCAACATCACTGTGTTTTCTCGAACTTCTGATGCATTCCCATGTAACGCCAAGTTTTCGCGCACCTCTCATACTTTCCCCTATATCGCCGTGTTTTCGTGTACCTCTCATAGCTTCCCCTATATCACCATGTTTTCATACACATCTCATACCGTCCCCTATATCACTGTGTTTTCGCGCACCTCCCATAGCAGCCTCTATATAGCTGTGCCTTCGTGCACGTCTCATACCGTCCCCTATATCGCTGTGTTTTCGCGCACCTCCCATAGCTTCACCTATATCGCTGTGTTATTGCTCATCTCTCATAGCTTCCCCTATATCGCCGTTTTTTCGCACACCTCGCATGTCTTCACCTATATCGCTATGTTTTTGCTCCAATCATTACTTCCCCTATATCGCTGTGTTTTCTCGCACCTCAGATGCATTCCCCTGTATCGCCGTGTTTTCGGGCACATCCCATAGCTTCCACTATATTGCCCTGCTTTTGTGCACCTCTCATGTCTTCTCCTATATCACTGTGTTTTCGCGCACCTCCCATAGCATCCCCTATATTGCAGTGCCTTCGCACACCTCTCTTGCCTTCCCCTATATCGCCCTGTTTTCGCGCACTTCCCATACATTCCCCTATATCGCTGTGTTTTCATGCACCTCCCATAGCATCCCCTATATTGCTGTGCCTTCGCGCACCTCTCTTACCTTCCCCTATATAGCCCTGTTTTCGCGCATCTCCCATACATTCCCCTATATCGCTGTGTTTTCGTGCACCTCTCATACCTCCCCATATATCGCTGTGTTTTCACGCACCTCTCATAACTTCTCCTATATCGCTGTATTTTTGTGCACCTCTCATACCTCCCCATATATCGCTGTGTTTTCACGCACCTCTCATAACTTCTCCTATATCGCTGTATTTTTGTGCACCTCTCATGGCTTGCCAAATATCGTCGTGTTTTCATGCACATCTCTTAACGTCCCCTATGTCGCTGTGTATTCGCGCACATCCCATAGAGTACCCTATATCGCTGTGTTCTCGCACACCTCTCATACCTTCCCCATATTGCCCTGTTTTCGCGCACATTCCATAGCTTCCACTATATTGCCCTGTTTTCGCGCACCTCTCATGTCTTCCCCTACATCGCTGTGTTTTCTCACACCTCTGATGCATTCCCCTATAACGCCAAGATTTCGCAGACCTCTCCTACTTTCCCCTGTATTTCCGTGTTCTCGCGCAGCCGCATACCTTCCCCTATATCACTGTGTTTTCACGCACGTCCCATGGAGTCCCCATATTGATGTGTTTTCGCGCAGCTCTGATACCTTCCCCTATATCGCCCTGTTTTCATGCACATCCCATAGCTCTCACTACATTGCCCTGTTTTCGTGCACCTCTCATGTCTCCCCTACATCGCTGTGTTTTTATTCTCTCATAACTTCTCCTATATCACTGTGTTTTCTCGCACCTCTGATGCATTCCCCTGTATCGCCGTGTTTTTACGCACCTCTCATACTTTCCCCTATATCGCCGTGTTTTCACGCATATCTCATTTCTTCCCCGATATCTCCGTGTTTTCATGCACATCTCATACCGTCCCCTATATCACTGTGCCTTCGCGCACCTCTCATACCTTCCCCTATATCGCTGTGTTTTCGTGCACCTCTCATACCTTCCCCTATATCGCTGTGTTTTCACTCACCTCTCATAACCTCTCATATATCGCCGTGTTTTCGCGGACCTCTCATAATTTCCCCTATATAGCCAGGTTCTTGCACACCTCTCATACCTTCCACTATATCACTGTGTTTTCGCGCACGTCCCATAGCATCCCCTGTATCGCTGTGTTTTCGGGCACCTCTCATACCTTTCCCTGTATCGCCATGTTTTCGCGCATATCCCATAGCTTCCACTATATAGCCCTGCTTTCGAGCACTCTCATGTCTTCCCCTATATCACTGTGTTTTCGCGCACCTCCCATACCTTCCTCTATATCGCTGTGTTTTCATGCACCTCTCATACCTTCCCCTATATCGCTGTGTTTTCACGCACCTCTCATAACTTCTCCTATATCGCTGTATTTTTGCGCACCTCTCATACCTTCCCCTATATCGCCGTGTTTTCAATTACATCTCATAGCTTCCACTATATTGCCCTGTTTTCGCACACCTCTCATGCCTCCCCCTATGTCGCTCTGTTTTCGCTCCTCTCATAACGTCCCCTATATCGCTGTGTTTTCTTGCACCTCTGATGCATTCCCCTGTATCGCCGTGTTTTTGCGCACCTCTCATACTTTTCCCTATATAGCCGTGTATTTGCGCATCTCTCATGGCATCCCCGATATCGCCGTGTTTCATGCATATTTCATACATTCCCCTATATCGCTGTGTTTTCGCGCACATCCCATAGCTTCCGCTACATCGCTGTGTTTTCGCACACCTCTCATGCCTTCACCTATACCGCTGTCTTTTCGCACCCTGATATAGCTTCACCTTTATCGCTGTGTTTTTGCGCACCTCTCATAGCTTCCACTACATCGCCGTGTTTTCGCGGACATCTCATATCTTCCCCTATATTGCTGTGTTTTCGCTGCTCTCATAACTTCCCCTATATCACTGTGTTTTCTCGCACCTCTGATGCATTCCCCTGTATTGCGATGTTTTCACGCACCTCTCATACCTTCCCCAATATCGCCCTGTTTTCGCGCACCTCCCATACCTTCCCCTATATCGCTCTGTTTTTGCACACCTCTCATGGAATCCCCAATATCGCCATGTATTCATGCACATCTCATACCATCCCATATATCACTGTGTTTTCTCGCACCACTGATGGCTTCCCCGATATCACCGTGTCTTCATGCACATCTCATACCGTCCCCTATACCACTGTGTTTACGCGCACCTCTCATACCTCACCCTATATGGCCATGTTTTTATGCACATCTCATACCGTCTCCTATATCGCTCTGTTTTCGCACACCTCCAATAGCATCCCCTATATTGCTGTGCCTTCGTGCACCTCTCATGTATTCCACTACATCGTTGTGTTTTCTGGCACCTCTGATGCATTCCCCTGTAACGCCAAGTTTTCGCGCCCATCTCATAATTTCCGCTATATCGCTGTGCCTTCATGCACCTCTCATACCTTCCCCTATAACGCTGTGTTTTCATGCACATCTCATAACGTCCCCTATTTCGCTGTGTATTCGTGCACCTCCCATAACATCCCCTATATCGCTGTGCCTTCGCGCAACTCTCATACCTTCCCCTATATCGCCGTGTTTTCATGCACATCTCATAACGTCCCCTGTATCGCTGAGTTTCGAGCACCTCCCATACCTTCCCCTATATCGCTGTGTTTTCGTGTACCTCTCATTCCTCCCCCTTTATTGCTGTGTTTTCACGCACCGCTAATAAATTCTCCTATATTGCTGTATTATTGCGCACCTCTCATAACTTCCCCTGTATCGCCGTGTTTTCGTACACCTCTCATACCTTCCCTATATCGCTGTGTTTTCACACACCTCTCGTAACGTCTCCTATATCGCTGTGTTTTAGTGCACCTCTCATACCTTCCCTAATATCGCTGCGTTTTCATGCACATCTCATCACGTCTCCTATATCGCTGTGTATTCACACACCTCCCATAGCATCCCCTATATCGCTGTGCCTTGCGCACCTCTCATAGCTTCCCCTATATCACTGTCTTTTCGCGCACATCCCATAGATTCACCTTTATCGCTGTGTTATTGCTCACCTCTCATAGCTTCCCCTGTATCGCCGTGTTTTTGCTCACCTCTCATAGCTTTCCCCATATCGCCGTGTTTTTGCGCACCTCTCATGTCTTCACCTAGATCGCTATGTTTTCGCTCCTCTCAATACTTCCCCTATATCGCTGTGCTTTCTCGCACATCTGATACATTCGCCCGTATCGCCGTGTTTTCGCACACCTCTCATAATTTCCCCGATATCGCCGTGTTCTCGCACGCCTCTCATACCTTCCTCTATATAACTGTGTTTTCGTGAACATCCCATTGCGTCCCCTATATCGCTGTGTTTTCGCGAACCTCTCATACCTTCCCCTATATCGCCCTGTTTTCGTGCATTTCCCATAGCTTCCACTATATTGCCCTGTTTTCGCGCACCTCTCATGTATTCCACTACATCGCTGTGTTTTCTGGCACTTCTGATGCATTCCCTTGTAATGCCAAGTTTTCGCGCACCTCTCATACTTTCCCCTATATCGCCGTGTTTATGCGCACCTCTCATACCTCCCCTTATATTGCCACGTTTTTATGCACATCGCATACCGTCTCCTATATCGCTGTGTTTTTGCTCACCTACCATAGCATCCCTTATATCGAATGTGCTTTTGTGCACCTCTCATACCTTCCCCTATAGTGCCCTGTTATCACGCACCTCCTATACCTGCCCTTATAACGCTGCATTTTCGTGCACCTCTCATACCTTCCCCTATAACGCCGTGTTTTCATGCACATCTCATAACGTCTCCTATATCGCTGGGTTTTCACGCACCTCTCATAACTTCCCCTATATCACCCTGCTTTCGAGCACCTCCCATACCTTCCCCTATATTGCTGTGTTTTCGTGTACCTCTCATACCTCCCCCTATATCGCTGTGTTTTCACGCACCTCTAATAACTTCTGCTATATTGCTGTATTATTGCTCACCTCTCATAACTTCCCTAATATCGCTGTGTTTTTATGCACATCTCATAATTTCCCCTATATCGCTGTGTATTCGTGCACCTCCCATACCTTCCCCTATATCGCTGTGTTTTCGCACACCTCTCATAACTTTTCCTATATCGCTGTGTTTTTGTGCACCTCTCATACCTTCCCTAATATCGCTGCGTTTTCATGCACATCTCATCACGTTCCCTATATTGCTGTGTATTCACGCACCTCCCATAGCATCACCTATATCGCTGTGCCTTGCGCACCTCTCATAGCTTCTCCTATATCGCTGTCTTTTCGTGCACATCCCATAGATTCTCCTTTTTCGCTGTGTTATTGCTCACCTCTCATAGCTTCCCCTGTATCGCCATGTTTTTGCTCACCTATCATAGCTTCCCCCATATCGCCGTGTTTTCACGCACCTCTCATGTCTTCACCTAGATCGCTATGTTTTCGCTCCTCTCAATACTTCCCCTATATGGCTGTGTTTTCTCGCACATCTGATACCTCCCCCTATATCGCCGTGTTTTTATACACATCTCATACCGTCCCCTATATTACTGTGTTTTCACGCACCTCCCATAGCATCCCCTATATCGCTGTGCCTTCGTGCACCTCTCATACATTCCCCTATATTGCCCTGTTTTCGCGCACCTCCTATACCTTCCCTTGTATCGCTGCGTTTTCGTGCACCTCTCATCGCGTCCCCTATATCGCTGTGTATTCACGCACCTCCCATACATCCCCTATATCACTGTGCCTTGCGCACCTCTCATTCCTTCCCCTAAATCGCTGTCTTTTTGCGCACATCCCATAGATTCACTATCGCTGTGTTATTGCTCACCTCTCATAGCTTCCCCTGTATCGCCGTGTTTTTGCTCACCTCTCATAGCTTCCCCTATATTGCCATGTTTTCGCGCACCTCTCATGTCTTCCCCTATATCACTGTGTTTTCGCGCACCTTCCATAGCATCCCCTATATTGCTGTGCCTTCACATACTACTCATAACTTCATCTATATCACCCTGTTTTCGAGCACCTTCCATACCTTCCCCTATATCACTGTGTTTTCATGCACCTTTCATACCTCCCCCTATATCGCTGTGTTTTCACGCACCTCTCATAACTTTTCCCATATCGCTGTATTTTTGTGCACCTCTCGTGGCTTCCCCAATATCGCCGTGTTTTCATGCACGTCTGTTAATGTCCCCTATATCGCTGGGTATTCGCGCACTTCCATAGCGTCCCCTATACCGCTGTGCTGTCGTTCACCTCTCATATCTTCCCCTATATCGCCCTGTTTTCGCACACCTCCCATACCTTCCCCTATATCGGTGTCTTTTCACACACCTCTCATGGCTTCCCCAATATCGCTGTGTTTTCACGCAATTCTCATGTCTTCACCTATATCGCTGTGTTTCCGCTCCTCTCATTACTTCCCCTATATCGCTCTGTGTTCTCGCACCTCTGATACATTCCCCTGTATCGCCGTGTTCTCGCACACCTCTCATATCTTCCCCTATATCACTGTGTTTTCGCGCACGTCCAATAGCGTCCCCTATATCGCTGTGTTTTCACACACCTCTCATACCTTCCCCTATATCACTGTGTTTTCGCGCACGTCCCATAGCGTCCCCTATATCGCTATGTTTTCGCGCACCTCTCATACCTTCCCCTATATCGCCCTGTTTTTCGCGCACATCCCATAGCTTCCACTATATTGCCCTGTTTTCGCGGAACTCTCATGTCCTCCCCTACATCACTGTGTTTTCTCGCACTTCTGATGCATTCCCATGTAACGCCAAGTTTTCGCGCACCTCTCATACTTTCCCCTATATCGCCGTGTTTATGCGCACCTCTCATACCTCCCCCTATATCGCCACGTTTTCATGCACATCGCATACCGTCTCCTATATCGCTGTGTTTTTGCTCACCTACCATAGCATCCCCTATATCGAATGTACTTTTGTGCACCTCTCATACCTTCCCCTATAGCGCCCTGTTATCACGCACCTCCTATACCTGCCCTTATAACGCTGCATTTTCGTGCACCTCTCATACCTTCCCCTATAACGCCGTGTTTTCATGCACATCTCATAACGTCTCCTATATCGCTGGGTTTTCACGCACCTCTCATAACTTCCCCTATATCACCCTGCTTTCGAGCACCTCCCATACCTTCCCCTATATTGCTGTGTTTTCGTGTACCTCTCATACCTCCCCCTATATCGCTGTGTTTTCACGCACCTCTAATAACTTCTGCTATATTGCTGTATTATTGCTCACCTCTCATAACTTCCCTAATATCGCTGCGTTTTCATGCACATCTCATCACGTTCCCTATATTGCTGTGCATTCACGCACCTCCCATAGCATCACCTATATCGCTGTGCCTTGCGCACCTCTCATAGCTTCTCCTATATCGCTGTCTTTTCGTGAACATCCCATAGATTCACCTTTATCGCTGTGTTATTGCTCACCTCTCATAGCTTCCCCTGTATCGCCGTGTTTTTGCTCACCTCTCATAGCTTCCCCCATATCGCCGTGTTTTCACGCACCTCTCATGTCTTCACCTAGATCGCTATGTTTTCGCTCCTCTCAATACTTTCTCTATATGGCTGTGTTTTCTCGCACATCTGATACCTCCCCCTATATCGCCGTGTTTTTATACACATCTCATACCGTCCCCTATATTACTGTGTTCTAATGCACCTCCCATAGCATCCCCTATATCGCTGTGCCTTCGTGCACCTCTCATACATTCCCCTATATCGCCCTGTTTTCGCGCACCTCCTATACCTTCCCTTGTATCGCTGCATTTTCGTGCACCTCTCAGACCTTCCCCTATATCGCTGTGTTTTCATGCACATCTCATAACGTCCCCTATTTCGCTGTGTATTCGTGCACCTCCCATAACATTCCCTATATCGCTGTGCCTTCGCGCACCTCTCATACTTTCCCCTATATCGCCGTGTTTTCATGCACATCTCATAATCTCCCCTATATCGCTGGGTTTCCACGCATCTCTCATAACCTCCCCTATATCGCCCTGTTTTCACGCTCTTCTCATACCTTCCCCTATATCACTGTGTTTTCACGCACCTCTCATAACTTTCCCTATATCGCTGTGTTTTAAAACACCTCTCATTGTTTCCCGTCTATCGCTGTGTATTCATGCACATCTCATACTGTCCCCTATATCGCTGTGTTTTTGTGCACCTCTCATACCTTCCCTAATATGAGAGATGTGCGTTTTCATGCACATCTCATCACGTTCCCTATATTGCTGTGTATTCACGCACCTCCCATAGCATCCCCTATATCGCTGTGCCTTGCGCACCTCTCATAGCTTCCCCTATATCGCTGTCTTTTCGCGCTCATCCCATAGATTCACCTTTATCGCTGTGTTATTGCTCACCTCTCATAGCTTCCCCTGTATCGCAGTGTTTTTGCTCACCTCTCATAGCTTCCCCCATATCGCTGTGTTTTCATGCACCTCTCATGTCTTCACCGAGATCGCTATGTTTTTGCTCCTCTCATTACTTCCCCTATATCGCTGTGTTTCCTCGCACGTCTGACACATTCTCCCGTATCTCCGTGTTTTCGCGCACGTCCCATAGATTCCCCTATATCGCTGTGCTTTCGCGCAGCTCTCTTAACTTCCCCTACATCGCCCTGTTTTTGCGCACATCCCATAGCTTCCATTATATTGCCCTGTTTTTGCGCACCTCTCATGTCTTCCCCTACATCGCTGTCTTTTCTCGCACCTCTGATGCATTTGCCTGTAATGTCAAGTTTTCGCGCACCTCTCATACTTTCCCCTATATCGCCGTGTTTTCGCGCACCTCTCATAGCTTCGAATATATCGCCGTGTTTTCATACACATCTCATACCGTCCCCTATATCACTGTGTTTTCACGCACCTCCCATAGCATCCCCTATATCGCTGTGCCTTCGTGCACCTCTCATACCTTTCCGTATATCGCCGTGTTTTCATGCACATCTCATAACGTCCCCTATATCGCCGTACTTTTGCTCACCTCTCATAACTTCCTCTATATCGCCCTGTTTTCGCACAACTCTCATGGTTTCCCGACTATCGCTGTGTATTCATGCACATCTCGTACCGTCCCCTATATCGCTGTGTTTTCACACACCTCTCATACCGTCCCCTATATCGCTGTGTTTTCACACACCTCTCATACCTTTCCCTATATCGCTGTATTTCGCGCACATCGCATAGATTCACCTTTATCGCTGTGTTATTGCTCACCTCTCATAGCTTCCCCTACATCGCCGTGTTTTTGCACACCTCTTATAACTTCCCTTATATCGCCGTATTGTTATGCACATCTCATAACATCCCCTATATCGCTGTGTATTCGCGCACCTCCCATAGCATCCCCTATTACGCTGTGCCTTCGCGCACCTCTCATGTCTTCCCCTATATCGCCCTGTTTTCGTGCTCCTCGCAGTCATTCACCCATATCGCCCTGGTTTCGCGCACCTGCCATTCCTTCACCTATATCGCTGTTTTCGTGCACCTCTCATAACTTCCCCTATATCTCTATGTTTTCACACACCTCTCATAACTTCCCCTATATCGCTGTGAATTTGTGCACCTCTCATAACTTCCCTAATATCGCTGCGTTTTCATGCACATCTCATCACGTCCCCTATATCACTGTGTATTCACGCACCTCCCATACATCCCCTATATCACTGTGCCTTGCGCACCTCTCATTCCTTCCCCTAAATCACTGTCTTTTTGAGCACATCCCATAGATTCACTATCGCTGTGTTTTTGCTCACCTCTCATAGCTTCCCCTAAATTGCCATGTTTTCGCGCACCTCTCATGTCTTCCCCTATATCACTGTGTTTTCGCGCACCTTCCATAGCATCCCCTATATTGCTGTGCCTTCACATACCTCTCATAACTTCATCTATATCACCCTGTTTTCGAGCACCTTCCATACCTTCCCCTATATCACTGTGTTTTCATGCACCTCTCATACCTCCCCCTATATCGCTGTGCCTTGAGCACCTCTCATACCTCCCCCTATATCGCTGTGCCTTGAGCACCTCTCATACCTTCCCCTATATCGCTGACTTTTCGTGCACATCCCATAGATTCACCTTTATTGCTGTGTTATTGCTCATCTGTCATAGCTTCTCCTGTATCGCAGTGTTTTTGCGCACCTCTCATGTCTTCCCCTATATCACTGTGTTTTCGCGCACCTCCCATAGCATCGCCTATATTGCTGTGCCTTCGCGCACCTCTCATACCTTCCCCTATATCGCCATGTTTTCGTGCACCTCTCATACCTCCCTCAATATCGTTGTGTTTTCACGCACCTCTCATAACTTCTCCCATATCGCTGTATTTTTGTGCACCTCTCGTGGCTTCCCCAATATCGCCGTGTTTTCATGCACGTCTGTTAATGTCCCCTATATCGCTGGGTATTCGCGCACTTCCATAGCGTCCCCTATACCGCTGTGCTGTCGCTCACCTCTCATATCTTCCCCTATATCGCCCTGTTTTTGCACACCTCCCATACCTTCCCCTATATCGGTGTCTTTTCACACACCTCTCATGGCTTCCCCAATATCGTTGTGTTTTCACGCAATTCTCATGTCTTCACCTAAATCGCTGTGTTTCCGCTCCTCTCATTACTTCCCCTATATCGCTCTGTGTTCTCGCACCTCTGATACATTCCCCTGTATCGCCGTGTTCTCGCACACCTCTCATATCTTCCCCTATATCACTGTGTTTTCGCGCACGTCCAATAGCGTCCCCTATATCGCTGTGTTTTCACACACCTCTCATACCTTTCCTTATATCGCTGTCTTTTCGCGCACATCGCATAGATTCACCTTTATCGCTGTGTTATTGCTCACCTCTCATAGCTTCCCCTACATCGCCGTGTTTTTGCGCACCTCTCATAACTTCCCCTATATCGCCGTATTGTTATGCACATCTCATAACGTCCCCTATATCGCTGTGTATTCACGCACCTCCCATAGCATCCCCTATATCGCTGTGCGTTTGCGCACCTCTCATACCTTCCCCTATATCGCCGTTTTCACGCACCTCTCATACCTTCCCCTATATCGCTGTGTTTTCACACACCTCTCATAACTTCTCCTACATTGCTGTAATTTTGCGCACCTCTCATAACTTCCCCTATATCTCTGTGTTTTTGTGCACCTCTCATACCTTCCCCTATATCACTGTGTTTTCGCGCACGTCCCATAGCGTCCCCTATATCGCTATGTTTTCGCGCACCTCTCATACCTTCCCCTATATCACCCTGTTTTCGCGCACATCCCATAGCTTCCACTATATTGCCCTGTTTTCGCGGAACTCTCATGTCCTCCCCAACATCACTGTGTTTTCTCGAACTTCTGATGCATTCCCATGTAACGCCAAGTTTTCGCACACCTCTCATACTTTCCCCTATATCGCCGTGTTTTCGTGTACCTCTCATAGCTTCCCCTATATCACCATGTTTTCATACACATCTCATACCGTCCCCTATATCACTGTGTTTTCGCGCACCTCCCATAGCAGCCTCTATATAGCTGTGCCTTCGTGCACGTCTCATACCGTCCCCTATATCGCTGTGTTTTCGCGCACCTCCCATAGCTTCACCTATATCGCTGTGTTATTGCTCATCTCTCATAGCTTCCCCTATATCGCCGTTTTTTCGCACACCTCGCATGTCTTCACCTATATCGCTATGTTTTTGCTCCAATCATTACTTCCCCTATATCGCTGTGTTTTCTCGCACCTCAGATGCATTCCCCTGTATCGCCGTGTTTTCGGGCACATCCCATAGCTTCCACTATATTGCCCTGCTTTTGTGCACCTCTCATGTCTTCTCCTATATCACTGTGTTTTCGCGCACCTCCCATAGCATCCCCTATATTGCAGTGCCTTCGCACACCTCTCTTGCCTTCCCCTATATCACCCTGTTTTCGCGCACTTCCCATACATTCCCCTATATCGCTGTGTTTTCATGCACCTCCCATAGCATCCCCTATATTGCTGTGCCTTCGCGCACCTCTCTTACCTTCCCCTATATAGCCCTGTTTTCGCGCATCTCCCATACATTCCCCTATATCGCTGTGTTTTCGTGCACCTCTCATACCTCCCCATATATCGCTGTGTTTTCACGCACCTCTCATAACTTCTCCTATATCGCTGTATTTTTGTGCACCTCTCATGGCTTGCCAAATATCGTCGTGTTTTCATGCACATCTCTTAACGTCCCCTATGTCGCTGTGTATTCGCGCACATCCCATAGAGTACCCTATATCGCTGTGTTCTCGCACACCTCTCATACCTTCCCCATATTGCCCTGTTTTCGCGCACATTCCATAGCTTCCACTATATTGCCCTGTTTTCGCGCACCTCTCATGTCTTCCCCTACATCGCTGTGTTTTCTCACACCTCTGATGCATTCCCCTATAACGCCAAGATTTCGCAGACCTCTCCTACTTTCCCCTGTATTTCCGTGTTCTCGCGCAGCCGCATACCTTCCCCTATATCACTGTGTTTTCACGCACGTCCCATGGAGTCCCCATATTGATGTGTTTTCGCGCAGCTCTGATACCTTCCCCTATATCGCCCTGTTTTCATGCACATCCCATAGCTCTCACTACATTGCCCTGTTTTCGTGCACCTCTCATGTCTCCCCTACATCGCTGTGTTTTTATTCTCTCATAACTTCTCCTATATCACTGTGTTTTCTCGCACCTCTGATGCATTCCCCTGTATCGCCGTGTTTTTACGCACCTCTCATACTTTCCCCTATATCGCCGTGTTTTCACGCATATCTCATTTCTTCCCCGATATCTCCGTGTTTTCATGCACATCTCATACCGTCCCCTATATCACTGTGCCTTCGCGCACCTCTCATACCTTCCCCTATATCGCTGTGTTTTCGTGCACCTCTCATACCTTCCCCTATATCGCTGTGTTTTCACTCACCTCTCATAACCTCTCATATATCGCCGTGTTTTCGCGGACCTCTCATAATTTCCCCTATATAGCCAGGTTCTTGCACACCTCTCATACCTTCCACTATATCACTGTGTTTTCGCGCACGTCCCATAGCATCCCCTGTATCGCTGTGTTTTCGGGCACCTCTCATACCTTTCCCTGTATCGCCATGTTTTCGCGCATATCCCATAGCTTCCACTATATAGCCCTGCTTTCGAGCACTCTCATGTCTTCCCCTATATCACTGTGTTTTCGCGCACCTCCCATACCTTCCTCTATATCGCTGTGTTTTCATGCACCTCTCATACCTTCCCCTATATCGCTGTGTTTTCACGCACCTCTCATAACTTCTCCTATATCGCTGTATTTTTGCGCACCTCTCATACCTTCCCCTATATCGCCGTGTTTTCAATTACATCTCATAGCTTCCACTATATTGCCCTGTTTTCGCGCACCTCTCATGCCTCCCCCTATGTCGCTCTGTTTTCGCTCCTCTCATAACGTCCCCTCTATCGCTGTGTTTTCTTGCACCTCTGATGCATTCCCCTGTATCGCCGTGTTTTTGCGCACCTCTCATACTTTTCCCTATATAGCCGTGTATTTGCGCATCTCTCATGGCATCCCCGATATCGCCGTGTTTCATGCATATTTCATACATTCCCCTATATCGCTGTGTTTTCGCGCACATCCCATAGCTTCCGCTACATCGCTGTGTTTTCACACACCTCTCATGCCTTCACCTATACCGCTGTCTTTTCGCACCCTGATATAGCTTCACCTTTATCGCTGTGTTTTTGCGCACCTCTCATAGCTTCCACTACATCGCCGTGTTTTCGCGGACATCTCATATCTTCCCCTATATTGCTGTGTTTTCGCTGCTCTCATAACTTCCCCTATATCACTGTGTTTTCTCGCACCTCTGATGCATTCCCCTGTATTGCGATGTTTTCACGCACCTCTCATACCTTCCCCAATATCGCCCTGTTTTCGCGCACCTCCCATACCTTCCCCTATATCGCTCTGTTTTTGCACACCTCTCATGGAATCCCCAATATCGCCATGTATTCATGCACATCTCATACCATCCCATATATCACTGTGTTTTCTCGCACCACTGATGGCTTCCCCGATATCACCGTGTCTTCATGCACATCTCATACCGTCCCCTATACCACTGTGTTTACGCGCACCTCTCATACCTTCCCCTATATCGCTGTGTATTCACGCACCTCTCTTAACTTCCCCTATATCACCGTGTTTTTGCGCACCTCTCATAACTTACCCTATATCGCCGTGTTGTTAAGCACATCTCATAACGTCCTCTATATCGCTGTGTATTCGCGCACCTCCCATAGCATCCCTTATATCACTGTGCCTTCGCGCACCTCTCATACCTTCCCAAATATCGCCCTGTTTTCGCGCACCTCCCATTCCTTCACCTATATCGCTGTTTTCGTGCACCTCTCATGCATTTCCGTATACCGCTGTGTTTTTGCACACCTCTCATACCTTCCCCAATATCACCGTGTTTTCACGCACCTCTCATAACCTCCCCTCTATCGCCCTGTTTTCGCGCTCCTCTCATACCTTCCCCAATATCACCGTGTTTTCATGCACATCTCATAACGTCCCCAATGTCGCTGGGTTTTCACACACCTCTCATAACTTCCCCTATATCGCCCTGTTTTTGCACTCCTCTCATACATTCCCCTATATCAGTGTGTTTTCACGCAGCTCTCATACCTTCCCCTATATCGCCGTATTTTTGCACACCTCTCATGGCTTCCCCAATATAGCCGTGTTTTCATGCACATCTCATAACGTCCCATATATCTCTGTGTATTCACGCACCTCCCTTAGCATCCCCTATATCGCTGTGCCTTCGTGCATCGCTCATACCTTCCCCTATATCGCCCTGTTTCCCATGCACCTCTCATGGCTTCACCTACATCGCTGTGTTTTTGCGCACCTCTCATACTTTCCCCTATATCGCCGTGGTTTCGCGCACCTCTCATTTCTTCACCTATATCGCTGTGTTTCCGCTCCTCTCATTACTTCCCCCATATCGCTCTGTGTTCTCGCACTTCTGATACAGTTCCCTGTATCAACGTGTTTTCGCGCACCTCTCATAATTTCACCTATATCGCCGTGCTCTCGCACACCTCTCATATCTTCCCCTATATCACTGTGTTTTCGTGCATGTCTAATAGAGACCCCTATATCGCTCTGTTTTCACGCACCTCTCATGTCTTCCCCTATATCACTGTGTTTTCGTGCATCTCCCATACCATCCCCTATATTGCTGTGTTTCGCACACGTCTCATACCTTTCCCTATATCGCCCTGTTTTCGAGCACCTCCCATACCTTCCCCTATATCGCTGTGTTTTCGTGTACCTCTCATACCTCCCCTTATATCGCTGTGTTTTCACGCACCTCTCATAACATCCCCTGTATTGCTGTATTTTTGCGCACCTCTCATAACTTCCCCTATATTGCCGTGTTTTTATGCACATCTCATAATGTCCCCAATATCGCTGTGTATTCGCGCACCTCCCATAGCGTCCTGTATATCGCTGTGCCTTCGCTCACCTCTCATACCTTCCCCTATATCGCCCTGTTTTTGCACACATCCCATACCTTCCCCTATATCGCCCTGTTTTCGCGCACCTTCCATACCTTCCCCTATATCGCTGTGTTTTCATGCACCTCTCATACCTCCCCCTGTATCGCTGTGTTTTCACACGCCTCTCATAACTTCTCCAATATCGCTATGTTTTTGTGCACCTCTCATACCTTCCCTAATATCACTGCGTTTTCATGCACATCTCATCACGTCCCCTATATCGCTTTGTTTTCGTGCACCTCTCATACCTCCCCCTATATCGCTGTGCTTGCGGACCTCTCATACCTTCCCCTATATCGCTGTCTTTTCGCGCACATCCCATAGATTCACCTTTATCGCTCTGTTATTGCTCACCTCTCATAGCTTCCCCTATATCGCCGTCTTGTCATGCACATCTCATAACGTCCTCTATATCGCTGTATATTCGCACACCTGCCATAGCTTCCCTTATATCACTGTGCTTTCGCGCACCTCTCAAACCTTCCCAAATATCCCTCTGTTTTCGCGCACCTCCCATTCCTTCACCTATATCGCTGTTTTCGTGCACCTCTCATGCATTTCCGTATACCGCTGTGTTTTTGCACACCTCTCATACCTTCCCCAATATCACCATGTTTTCACGCACCTCTCATAACCTCCCCTCTATCGCCCTGTTTTCGCGCTCCTCTCATACCTTCCCCTATATCACTGTGTTTTCACGCAGCTCTCATACCTTCCCCTATATCGCCGTATTTTTGCACACCTCTCATGGCTTCCCCAATATAGCTGTGTTTTCATGCACATCTCATAACGTCCCATATATCTCTGTGTATTCACGCACCTCCCTTAGCATCCCCTATATCGCTGTGCCTTCGCGCATCGCTCATACCTTCCCCTGTATCGCCCTGTTTCCCGTGCACCTCCCATGGCTTCGCCTACATCACTGTGTTTTTGCGCACCTCTCATACCTTCCCCTATATCGCCGTGGTTTCGCGCACCTCTCATTTCTTCACCTATATCGCTGTGTTTCTGCTCCTCTCATTACTTCCCCCATATCGCTCTTGTGTTCTCGCACTTCTGTTACAGTTCCCTGTATCAACGTGTTTTCGCGCACCTCTCATAATTTCACCTATATCGCCGTGCTCTCGCACACCTCTCATATCTTCCCCTATATCACTGTGTTTTCGCGCATGTCCAATAGCGTCCCCTATATCGCTCTGTTTTCACGCACCTCTCATGTCTTCCCCTATATCACTGTGTTTTCGTGCATCTCCCATACCATCCCCTATATTGCTGTGTTTCGCACACGTCTCATACCTTTCCCTATATCGCCCTGTTTTCGAGCACCTCCCATACCTTCCCCTTTATCGCTGTGTTTTCGTGTACCTCTCATACCTCCCCTTATATCGCTGTTTTCACGCACCTCTCATAACTTCCCCTGTATTGCTGTATTTTTGCGCACCTCTCATAACTTCCCCTATATTGCCTTTTTTTTTATCCACATCTCATAACGTCCCCTATATCGCTGTGTATTTGCGCACCTCCCATAGCATCCCCTATATCGCTGTGCCTTCGCGCACCTCTCATACCTTCCCCTATATCGCCCTGTTTTTGCACAGATCCCATACCTTCCACTATATTGCCCTGTTTTCGCGCACCTCTCATGTCTTCCACTACATCGCTGTGTTTTCTGGCACCTCTGATGCATTCCCCTGTAACGCCAAGTTTTCGCGCACCTCTCATGCTTTCCCCTAGATCGCCGTGTTTATGCGCACCCATCATACCTGCCCCTATATCGCCATGTTTTTATGCACATCTCATACCGTCTCCTATATCGCTGTGTTTTTGCGCACGTCCCATAGCGTCCCCTATATTACTGTGTTTTCACGCACCTCTCATACCTTCCCCTATATCACCCTGTTTTCGCACACCTCCCATTCCTTCCCCTGCATCGCTGTGTTTTAGTGCACATCTTATACCTTCCCCTATATTGCGCTGTTTTCGCGCACCTCCCATACCTTCCCCGATATCGCTGTGTTTTCGTGCATCTCTCATACCTTCCCCTATATCGCTGTCTTTTCGCGCACCTCTCATACCTTCCCCTATGTCGCTCTGTTTTCGCTCCTCTCATACCTTCCCCTATATTGCGCTGTTTTCGCGCACCTCCCATACCTTCCCCGATATCGCTGTGTTTTCGTGCACCTCTCATACCGTCCCTTATATCGCTGTGCTTTCGCGCACCTCCCATACCTTCCTCTAAATCGCTGTGTTTTCGTGCACCTCTCATACCTTCCCCTATATCGCCCTGTTTTCGCACACATCCCTCAGCTTCCACTATATTGCCCTGTTTTCGCGCACCTCTCATGCCTTCCCCTATGTCGCTCTGTTTTCGCTCCTCTCATAACGTCCCCTATATTGCTGTGTTTTCTTGCACCTCTGATGCAGTCCTCTGTATCGCCGTGTTTTTGCGCACCTCTCATACTTTTCCCTATATAGCCGTGTATTTGCGCATCTCTCATGGCATCCCCGATATCGCCGTGTTTCATGCATATTTCATACATTCCCCTATATCGCTGTGTTTTCGCGCACATCCCATAGCTTCCGCTACATCGCTGTGTTTTCGCACACCTCTCATGCCTTCACCTTTATCGCTGTGTTTTTGCGCACCTCTCATAGCTTCCACTATATCGCCGTGTTTTCGCGGACATCTCATTTCTTCCCCTATATTGCTGTGTTTTCGCTGCTCTCATAACTTCCCCTATATCACTGTGTTTTCTCGCACCTCTGATGCATTCCCCTGTATTGCGATGTTTTCGCGCCCTCCTCTCATACCTTCCCCAATATCGCCCTGTTTTCGCGCACCTCCCATACCTTCCCCTATATCGCTGTGTTTTTGCACACCTCTCATGGAATCCCCAATATCGCCATGTATTCATGCACATCTCATAACATCCCCTATATCACTGTGTTTTCTCGCACCACTGATGGCTTCCCCGATATCACCGTGTCTTCATGCACATCTCATACCGTCCCCTATACCACTGTGTTTTCGCGCACCTGTCATACCTTCCCCTATATCGCTGTGTTTTCACGCACCTCTCTTAACTTCCCCTATATCGCCGTGTTTTTGCGCACCTCTCATAACTTACCCTATATCGCCGTGTTGTTAAGCACATCTCATAACGTCCTCTATATCGCTGTGTATTCACGCACCTCCCATAGCATCCCTTATATCACTGTGCCTTCGCGCACCTCTCATACCTTCCCAAATATCGCCCTGTTTTCGTGCACCTCCCATTCCTTCACCTATATCGCTGTTTTTGTGCACCTCTCATGAATTTCCGTATACCGCTGTGTTTTTGCACACCTCTCATACCTTCCCCAATATCACCGTGTTTTCACGCACCTCTCATAACCTCCCCTCTATCGCCCTGTTTTCGCGCTCCTCTCATACCTTCCCCTATATCATTGTGTTTTCACGCAGCTCTCATACCTTCCCCTATATCGCCGTATTTTTGCACACCTCTCATGGCTTCCCCAATATAGCCGTGTTTTCATGCACATCTCATAACGTCCCATATATCTCTGTGTATTCACGCACCTCCCTTAGCATCCCCTATATCGCTGTGCCTTCGCGCATCGCTCATACCTTCCCCTATATCGCCCTGTTTCCCGTGCAACTCCCATGGCTTCGCCTACATCGCTGTGTTTTTGCGCACCTCTCATACCTTCCCCTATTTTGCCGTGGTTTCGTGCACCTCTCATTTCTTCATCTATATCGCTGTGTTTCCGATCCTCTCATTACTTCCCCCATATCGGTCTGTGTTCTCGCACTTCTGATACAGTTCCCTGTATCAACGTGTTTTTGCGCACCTCTCATATTTTCCCCTATATCGCCGTGTTTTCACACATCTCTCATTTCTTCCCCGATATCTTCGTATTTTCATGCACATCTCATACCGTCCACTATATCACTGTGCCTTCGCGCACCTCTCATACCTTCCCCTATATCGCTGTGTTTTCGTGCACCTCTCATACCTTCACACCTTCCCCTATATCGCTGTGTTTTCACTCACCTCTCATAACTTCTCATATATCGCCGTGTTTTCGGGGACCTCTCATAATTTCCCCTATATAGCCATGTTCTTGCACACCTCTCATGCCTTCCACTATATCACTGTGTTTTCGCGCACGTCCCATAGCATCCCCTGTATCGCTGAGTTTTCGGGCACCTCTCATAACTTTCCCTGCATCGCCATGTTTTCGCGCATATCCCATAGCTTCCACTATATAGCCCTGTTTTCGAGCACTCTCATGTCTTCCCCTATATCACTGCGTTTTCGCGCACCTCCCATACCTTCCTCTATATCGCTGTGTTTTCACGCACCTCTCATAACTTCCCCAGTATTGCTGTATTTTTGCACACCTCTCATAACTTCCCCTATATTGCCGTCTTTTTATGCACATCTCATAACGTCCCCTATATCGCTGTGTATTCGCGCACCTCCCATAGCATCCCCTATATCGCTGTGCCTTCGCGCACCTCTCATACCTTCCCCTATATCGTCCTGTTTTCGCACACATCCCATACCTTCCACTATATTGCCATGTTTTCACGCACCTCTCATAACTTCTCCTATATCGCTGTAGTTTTACGCACCTCTCATACCTTCCCCTATATCGCCGTGTTTTCAATCACATCTCATAATGTCCCCCATATTGCTGTGCATTCGCGCACCTCCCATACCTTCCCCTATATTTAATACATTCCCCTATATCGCTGTGTTTTCGCGCAGCTCCCATAGCTTCCGCTACATCGCTGTGTTTTCGCGCACCTCTCATGCCTTCACCTATATCGCTGTCTTTTCACACCCTGATATAGCTTCACCTTTATCGCTGTGTTTTTGCTCACCTCTCATACCTTCCCCTATATCGCTGTGTTTTCGCTGCTCTCATAACTTCCCCTATATCACTGTGTTTTCTTGCACCTCTGATGCATTCCCCTGTATTGCGATGTTTTCGCGCACCTCTCATACCTTCCCCAATATCGCCCTGTTTTCGCGCACCTCCCATACCTTCCCCTATATCGCTGTGCTTTTGTGCACCTCTCATACATTCCCCATATCACCTCTCATAACTTCCACTATATCGCTGTGTTTTTGAACACCTCTCATTCCTTACCCTATAATGCTGTGTTTTCGCGCGGCTCTCATGGAATCCCCAATATCGCCATGTATTCATGCACATCTCATACCGTCCCATATATCACTGTGTTTTCTCGCACCACTGATGGCTTCCCCGATATCGCCGTGTATTCATGCACATCTCATACCGTCCCCTATATTGCTGTGTTTTCACGCACCTCCCATAGCTTCGCCTGGATCGCTGTGTTATTGCTCACCTCTCATAGCTTACCCTATATCGCCGTGTTTTCGCACACCTCACATGTCTTCACCTATATCGTTATGTTTTCACTCCTATCATTACTTCCCCTATATCGCTGTGTTTTCTCGCACCTCTGATACATTCTCCTGTATTGCCATGTTTTCGCGCACCCCTTATAATTTCCCCTATATCGCTGTGTTCTCACATACCTCTCATACCTTCCCCTATATCACTGTTTTTTTGCGCATGTCCCATAGCGTCCCCTATATCGCTGTGCTTTTGTGCACCTCTCATACATTCCCCATATCACTGTGCTTTCGCGCACCTCTCATACCTTCCCAAATATCGCCCTGTTTTCGCTCACCTCCCATTCCTTCACCTATATCGCTGTTTTTGTGCACCTCTCATGCATTTCCGTATACCGCTGTGTTTTTGCACACCTCTCATACCTTCCCCAATATCACCGTGTTTTCACGCACCTCTCATAACCTCCCCTCTATCGCCCTGTTTTCGCGCTCCTCTCATACCTCCCCCTATATCACTGTGTTTTCACGCAGCTCTCATACCTTCCCCTATATCGCTGTGTTTTCGCACACCTCTCATGGCTTCCCGACTATCGCCGTGTATTCATGCACATCTCATACCTTCCCCTATATCGCTGTGCTTTCGCGCACCTCCCATAGCTTCGCCTACATCGCTGTTTTCGCGCACCTCTCATACCTTCCCCTATATCGATGTATTTTTGCGCACATCTCATACCTTTCCCTATATTGATGTGTTTTCATGCCAATCTCATAACGTCCCCTATATACCTCTGTATTTGCGCACCTCCCATACCATCCCCTACATCACTGTGCCTTCGCGCACCTCTCATGCATTCCCATATATTGCCCTGTTTTCGTGCACCTCCCATACCTTCCCCGATATCGCTGTGTTTTTGTGCTCTTCTCATACCTTCCCCTATATTGTTGTGTTTTCACGCACCTCTCTTAACTTCTCCTATATCGCTGTGTTTTTGCACACCTCTCATACCTTCCCCTATATCGCTGTGTTTTCAGGCACCTCTCATGGCTTCCCCAATATCGCCGTGCATTCACACACATCTCATACCGTCCCCTATATCGCTGTGTTTTGGCGCACCTCCCATAGCTTCGCCTACTTCGCTGTTTTCGCGCACATCCCATAGCTTCACCTTGATCGCTGTGTTATTGCTCACCTCTCATAGCTTACCCTATATCGCCGTGTTTTCGCGCATCTCGCATGTCTTCACGTATATCGCTATGTTTTCGCTCCTATCATTACTTCCCCTATATCGCTGTGTTTTCTTGCACCTCTGATAAATTCTGCTGTATTGCCATGTTTTCGCGCACCTCTTACAATTTCCCCTATATCGCCGTGTTCTCGCACACCTCTCATACCTTCCCCTGTATCACTGTTTTTTTGCGCATGTCCCATAGCGTCCCCTATATCGCTGTGTTTTCTCGCACCTCTGATACTTTCCCCTGTATCGCCGTGGTTTCGCGCACATCCCATAGGTTCCAGTATATTGCCCTGTTTTTGCGCACCTCTCATGTCTTCCCCTATATCACGGTGTTTTCGCACACCTCTCATAGCATCCCCTAAATCGCTGTGCATTCGCGCACATCTCATAACTTCCCCTATATCGCCCTGTTTACACGCACCTCCCATACCTTCCCCAATATCGCTGTGTTTTCGTGCACCTCTCATATCTTCCCTTATATCGCTGTGTTTTCACGCACCTCTCATAACCTCTCCTAATTCGCTGTATTTTTGCGCAGTTCTTATACCTTCCCCTATATTGCTGTGTTTTCATGCACATCTCATAACGTCCCCTATATTGCTGTGTATTCGCGCACCTCCCATAGCATCCCTTGTATTGCTGTGACTTCGCGCACCTCTCATACCTTCCCCTATATCGCCCTGTTTTCGCGCACCTTCCATACCTTCCACTATATCGCTGTGTTTTCATGCACCTCTCATACCTTCACCTATATCGCTGTGTTTTCACTCACTTCTCATAACTTCTCATATATCGCCGTGTTTTCGCGGACCTCTCATAATTTCCCCTATATAGCCATGTTCTTGCACACCTCTCATAACTTCCACTATATCACTGTGTTTTCACGCACGTCCCATAGCATCCCCTGTATCGCTGTGTTTTCGGGCACCTCTCATACCTTTCCCTGTATCGCCATGTTTTCGCGCATATCCCATAGCTTCCACTATATAGCCCTGTTTTCGAGCACTCTCTTGTCTTCCCCTATATCAATGTGTTTTTGCGCACCTCCCATACCTTCCTCTATATCGCTGTGTTTTCGTGCACCTCTCATACCTTCCCCTATATCGCTGTGTTTTCACGCACCTCTCATAACTTCTCCTATATCGCTGTATTTTTGCACACCTCTCATACCTTCCCTTTTATCGCTGTGTTTTCGTGCACCTCTCATACCGTCCCTTATATCGCTGTGCTTTCGCGCACCTCCCATACCTTCCTCTAAATCGCTGTGTTTTCGTGCACCTCTCATACCTTCCCCTATATCGCCCTGTTTTCACACACATCCCATAGCTTCCACTATATTGCCCTGTTTTCGCACACCTCTCATGCCTTCCCCTATTTCGCTCTGTTTTCACTCCTCTCATAACGTCCCCTATATCGCTGTGTTTTCTTGCACCTCTGATGCATTCCCCTGTATTGCCGTGTTTTTGCGCACCTCTCATACTTTTCCCTATATAGCCGTGTTTTTGCGCATCTCTCATGGCATCCCCGATATCGCTGTGTTTCATGCATATTTCATACATTCCCCTATATCGCTGTGTTTTCGCGCAGCTCCCATAGCTTCCGCTACATCGCTGTGTTTTCGCGCACCTCTCATGCCTTCACCTATATCGCTGTCTTTTCACACCCTGATATAGCTTCACCTTTCTCGCTGTGTTTTTGCTCACCTCTCATACCTTCCCCTATATCGCTGTGTTTTCGCTGCTCTCATAACTTCCCCTATATCACTGTGTTTTCTCGCACCTCTGATGCATTCCCCTGTATTGCGATGTTTTCGCGCACCTCTCATACCTTCCCCAATATCGCCCTGTTTTCGCGCACCTCCCATACCTTCCCCTATATCGCTGTGCTTTTGTGCACCTCTCATACATTCCCCATATCACCTCTCATAACTTCCACTATATCGCTGTGTTTTTGAACACCTCTCATACCTTACACTATAATGCTGTGTTTTCGCGCGGCTCTCATGGAATCCCCAATATCGCCATGTATTCATGCACATCTCATACCGTCCCCTATATCACTGTGTTTTCTCGCACCACTGATGGCTTCCCCTATATCGCCGTGTATTCATGCACATCTCATACCGTCCCCTATATCGCTGTGTTTTCGCGCACCTCTTACAATTTCCCCTATATCGCCGTGTTCTCGCACACCTCTCATACCTTCCCCTGTATCACTGTTTTTTTGCGCATGTCCCATAGCGTCCCCTATATCGCTGTGTTTTCTCGCACCTCTGATACTTTCCCCTGTATCGCCGTGGTTTCGCGCACATCCCATAGGTTCCACTATATTGCCCCGTTTTTGCGCACCTCTCATGTCTTCCCCTATATCACGGTGTTTTCGCGCACCTCTCATACCTTCCCTTATATCGCTGTGTTTTCACGCACCTCTCATAACTTCTCCTAATTCGCTGTATTTTTGCGCAGTTCTTATAACTTCCCCTATATTGCCGTGTTTTCATGCACATCTCATAACGTCCCCTATATCGCTGTGTATTCGCGCACCTCCCATAGCATCCCTTGTATTGCTGTGACTTCGCGCACCTCTCATACCTTCCCCTATATCGCCCTGTTTTCGCGCACCTTCCATACCTTCCACTATATCGCTGTGTTTTCATGCACCTCTCATACCTCCCTCTATATCGCTGTGTTTTCAACGCACCTCTCATAATTTCTCCTATATCGCCGTATTTTTGCACACCTCTCTTGGCTTCCCCAATATCGCCGTGTTTTAATGCACATCTCTTAACGTCCCATATATCGCTGTGTATTCGCGCACCTGCCATAGCATCCCCTATATTGCTGAGCCTTCGCGCACCTCTCATACCTTCCCCTATATTGCTGTGTTTTCGCGCATCTCTCATGGCTTCCCCAATATTGCCGTGTATTCATGCACATCTTATACCGTCCCTTATATCGCTGTGCTTTCGCGCACCTCCCATAGCTATGCCCACGTCGCTGTGTTTTCGCGCACCTCTCATACCTTCACCTATATCGCTGTGTTTTCACTCACTTCTCATAACTTCTCATATATCGCCGTGTTTTCGCGGACCTCTCATAATTTCCCCTATATAGCCATGTTCTTGCACACCTCTCATAACTTCCACTATATCACTGTGTTTTCACGCACGTCCCATAGCATCCCCTGTATCGCTGTGTTTTCGGGCACCTCTCATACCTTTCCCTGTATCGCCATGTTTTCGCGCATATCCCATAGCTTCCACTATATAGCCCTGTTTTCGAGCACTCTCATGTTTTCCCCTATATCACTGTGTTTTCGCGCACCTCCCATACCTTCCTCTATATCCTGTGTTTTCGTGCACCTCTCATACCTTCCCCTATATCGCTGTGTTTTCATGCACCTCTCATAACTTCTCCTATATCGCTGTATTTTTGCACACCTCTCATACCTTCCCCTATATCGCCGTGTTTTCAATCACATCTCATAACGTCCCCCATATTGCTGTGTATTCGCGCACCTCCCATAGAATCCCCTATATCGCTGTGCCTTCGCGCACATCTCATACCTTCCCCTATATCGTCCTGTTTTCGCGCACCTCCCATACCTTCCCTTTTATCGTTGTGTTTTCGTGCACCTCTCATACCTTCCCCTATATTGCTGTGTTTTCGCGCAACTCTCATGGCTTCCCCAATATTGCCTTGTATTCATGCACATCTCATACCGTCCCTTATATCGCTGTGCTTTCGCGCACCTCCCATACCTTCCTCTAAATCGCTGTGTTTTCGTGCACCTCTCATACCTTCCCCTATATCGCCCTGTTTTCGCACACATCCCATAGCTTCCACTATATTGCCCTGTTTTCGCGCACCTCTCATGCCTTCCCCTATTTCGCTCTGTTTTCACTCCTCTCATAACGTCCCCTATATCGCTGTGTTTTCTTGCACCTCTGATGCATTCCCCTGTATTGCCGTGTATTTTCGCACCTCTCATACTTTTCCCTATATAGCCATGTTTTTGCGCATCTCTCATGGCATCCCCGATATCGCCGTGTTTCATGCATATTTCATACATTCCCCTATATCGCTGTGTTTTCGCGCAGCTCCCATAGCTTCCGCTACATCGCTGTGTTTTCGCGCACCTCTCATGCCTTCACCTATATCGCTGTCTTTTCACACCCTGATATAGCTTCACCTTTCTCGCTGTGTTTTTGCTCACCTCTCATACCTTCCCCTATATCGCTGTGTTTTCACTGCTCTCATAACTTCCCCTATATCACTGTGTTTTCTCGCACCTCTGATGCATTCCCCTGTATTGCGATGTTTTCGCGCACCTCTCATACCTTCCCCAATATCGCCCTGTTTTCGCACACCTCCCATACCTTCCCCTATATCGCTGTGCTTTTGTGCACCTCTCATACATTCCCCATATCACCTCTCATAACTTCCATTATATCGCTGTGTTTTTGAACGCCTCTCATACCTTACCCTATAATGCTGTGTTTTCGCGCGGCTCTCATGGAATCCCCAATATCGCCATGTATTCACGCACATCGCATACCATCCCCTATATCACTGTGTTTTCTGGCACCACTGATGGCTTCCCCGATATCGCCGTGTATTCATGCACATCTCATACCGTCCCCTATATCGCTGTGTTTTCGCGCACCTCTCATACCTTCCCCTATATCGCTGTGTTTTCTCGCACCTCTCTTAACTTCCCGTATATCGCCGTGTTGTTATGCACATCTCATAACGTCCTCTATATTGCTGTGTATTCGCGCACCTCCCATAGCATCCCTTATATCGCTTTGCCTTCGCGCACCTCTCATACCTTCCCAAATATCGCCCTGTTTTCGCGCACCTCCCATTCCTTCACCTATATCGCTGTTTTCGTGCACCTCTCATACCTTCTCCTATATCGCTGCGCCTTCGCGCACCTCTGATGCATTCCCGTACATCGCCCTGTTTTCGCGCACCTCCCATACCTTCCCCGATATCGCTGTATTTTCGTGCACGTCTCCTACGTTCCCCTATATCGCTGTGTTTTCACGCACCTCTCTTAACTTCTCCTATACCGCTGTGTTTTCAGGCACCTCTCATGTCTTCCCCAATATCGCCGTGTATTCATGCACATCTCATACCGTCCCCTATATTGCTGTGTTTTCACGCACCACCCATAGCTTCGCCTACATCGCTGTTTTTGCGCACATCCCATAGCTTCACCTGGATCGCTGTGTTATTGCTCACCTCTCATAGCTTACCCTATATCGCCGTGTTTTCGCGCACCTCACATGTCTTCACCTATATCGCTATGTTTTCGCTCCTATCATTACTTCCCCTATATCGCTGTGTTTTCTCGCACCTCTGATACATTCTCCTGTATTGCCATGTTTTCGCGCACCTCTTACAATTTCCCCTGTATCGCTGTGTTCTCGCATACCTCTCATACCTTCCCCTATATCACTGTTTTTTTGCGCATGTCCCATAACGTCCCCTATATCGCTGTGCTTTTGTGCACCTCTCATACATTCCCCATATCACTGTGTTTTCGCGCACCTCTCATAACTTCTCAAATATCGCCCTGTTTTCGTTCACCTCCCATTCCTTCACCTATATCGCTAATTTTGTGCACCTCTCATGCATTTCCGTATACCGCTGTGTTTTTGCACACCTCTCATACCTTCCCCAATATCACCGTGTTTTCACACACCTCTCATAACCTCCCCTCTATCGCCCTGTTTTCACGCTCCTCTCATACCTTCCCCTATATCACTGTGTTTTCACGCAGCTCTCATACCTTCCCCTATATCGCTGTGTTTTCGCACACCTCTCATGGCTTCCCGACTATCGCCGTGTATTCATGCACATCTCATACCTTCCCCTATATCGCCGTGCTTTTGCGCACCTCCCATAGCTTCGCCTACATCGCTGTTTTCGCGCACCTCTCATAGCTTCACCTTGATCGCTGTGTTATTGCTCACCTCTCATAGCTTACCCTATATCGCCGTGTTTTCGCGCATCTCGCATGTCTTCACCTATATCGTTATGTTTTCGCTCCTATCGTTACTTCCCCTATATCGCTGTGTTTTCTCGCACCTCTGATACATTCTCCTGTATTGCCATGTTTTCGCGCACCTCTTACAATTTCCCCTATATCGCCGTGTTCTCGCACACCTCTCATACCTTCCCCTGTATCACTGTTTTTTTGCGCATGTCCCATAGCGTCCCCTATATCGCTGTGTTTTCTCGCACCTCTGATACTTTCCCCTGTATCGCCGTGGTTTCGCGCACATCCCATAGGTTCCACTATATTGCCCTGTTTTCGCGCACCTCTCATGTCTTCCCCTATATCACGGTGTTTTCGCGAACCTCTCATAGCATCCCCTATATCGCTGTCCTTCGCGCACATCTCATAACTTCCCCTATATCGCCCTGTTTTCATGCACCTCCCATACCTTCCCCAATATCGCTGTGTTTTCGTGCACATCTCATACCTTCCCTTATATCGCTGTGTTTTCACACACCTCTCATAACCTCTCCTAATTCGCTGTATTTTTGCGCAGTTCTTATACCTTCCCCTATATTGCCGTGTTTTCATGCACATCTCATAACGTCCCTTATATCACTGTGTATTCGCGCACCTCCCATAGCATCCCTTGTATTGCTGTGACTTCGCGCACCTCTCATACCTTCCCCTATATCGCCCTGTTTTCGCGCACCTTCCATACCTTCCACTATATCGCTGTGTTTTCATGCACCTCTCATACCTCCCTCTATATCGCTGTGTTTTCACGCACCTCTCATAATTTCTCCTATATCGCCGTATTTTTGCACACCTCTCATGGCTTCCCCAATATCGCCGTGTTTTAATGCACATCTCTTAATGTCCCATATATCGCTGTGTATTCGCGCACCTGCCATAGCATCCCTTATATTGCTGTGCCTTCGCGCACCTCTCATAACTTCCCCTATATCGCCCTGTTTTCGCGCACCTTCCATATCTTCCCCCATAGCGCTGTGTTTTCACGCACCTCTCATAACTTCTCCTATATCGCTGTCTTTTCGCGCACATCCCATAGCTTCACCTTTATCGCTGTGTTATTGCTCACCTCTCATAGATTCCCCTATATCGCCATGTTTTTGCTCACCTCTCATAGCTTCCCCAATATCGCCGTGTTTTCGCGCACCTCTCATGTCTTCACCTAGATCGCTATGTTTTCGCTCTTCTCATTAATTCCCCTATATCGCTGTGTTTTCTCGCACATCTGATATATTCTCCTGTATCGCCGTGTTTTCGCGCACCTCTCATAATTTCGCCTATATTGCCGTGTTCTCGCACAACTCTCATACCATCCCCTATATCACTGTGTTTTCGCGCACGTCCCACAGCTTCCACGACATTGCCCTGTTTTCGCGCACCTCTCATGTCTTCCCCTACATCGCTGTGTTTTCTCACACCTCTGATGCATTCCCCTATAACGCCAAGATTTGGCGGAGCTCTCCTACTTTCCCCTATATCGCCGTGTTCTCGCGCAGCTCGCATACCTTCCCCTATATCACTGTGTTTTCACGCACGTCCCATGGAGTCCCCTATATTGCTGTGTTTTCGCGCAGCTCTCATACCTTCCCCTATATCGCCCTGTTTTCATGCACATCCCATAGCTCTCACTACATTGCCCTATTTTCGTGCACCTCTCATGTCTCCCCTACATTGCTGTGTTTTTGCTTCTCTCATAACTTCCCCGATATCGCTGTGTTTTCTCGCACCTCTGATGCATTCCCCTGTATCGCCGTGTTTTTGCGCACCTCTCATACTTTCCTCTATATCGCCATGTTTTCACGCATCTCTCATTTCTTCTCCGATATCTCCATGTTTTCATGCACATCTCATACCGTCCCCTATATCACTGTGCCTTCGCGCTCCTCTCATACCTTCCCTTATATCGCTGTGTTTTCGTGCACCTCTCATACCTTCACACCTTCCCCTACATCGCTGTGTTTTCACTCATCTCTCATAACTTCTCATATATCGCCATGTTTTCGGGGACCTCTCATAATTTCCCCTATATAGCCATGTTCTTGCACACCTCTCATACCTTCCACTATATCATTGTGTTTTCACGCACGTCCCATAGCATCCCCTGTATCGCTGTGTTTTCGGGCACCTCTCATACCTTCCCCTATATCGCCGTGTTTTCAATCACATCTCTTAATGTCCCCCATATTGCTGTGTATTCACGCACCTCCCATAGAATCCCCTATATCGCTGTGCCTTCGCGCACATCTCATACCTTCCCCTATATCGTCCTGGTTTCGCACACCTCCCATACCTTCCCTTTTATCGTTGTGTTTTCGTGCACCTCTCATACCATCCTCTATATTGCTGTGTTTTCGCGCATCTCTCATGACTTCCCCAATATTGCCGTGTATTCATGCACATCTCATACCGTCCCTTATATCGCTGTGCTTTCGCGCACCTCCCATAGCTATGCCCACATCGCTGTGTTTTCGCGCACCTCTCATACCTTCACCTATATCGCTGTGTTTTCACTCACTTCTCATAACTTCTCATATATCGCCGTGTTTTCGCGGACCTCTCATAATTTCCCCTATATAGCCATGATCTTGCACACCTCTCATAACTTCCCCTATGTCACTGCGTTTTCGCACACCTCCCATACCTTCCCTTATATCGCTGTGTTTTCGTGCACCTCTCATACCTTCACACCTTCCCCTACATCGCTGTGTTTTCACTCATCTCTCATAACTTCTCATATATCGCCATGTTTTCGGGGACCTCTCATAATTTCCCCTATATAGCCATGTTCTTGCACACCTCTCATACCTTCCACTATATCATTGTGTTTTCACGCACGTCCCATAGCATCCCCTGTATCGCTGTGTTTTCGGGCACCTCTCATACCTTTCCCTGTATCGCAATGTGTTCGCGCATATCCCATAGCTTCCACTTATAGCCCTGTTTTCGAGCACTCTCATGTCTTCCCCTATATCGCTGTGTTTTCGTGCACCTCTCATACCTTCCCCTATATCGCCGTGTTTTCAATCACATCTCTTAATGTCCCCCATATTGCTGTGTATTCACGCACCTCCCATAGAATCCCCTATATCGCTGTGCCTTCGCGCACATCTCATACCTTCCCCTATATCGTCCTGGTTTCGCACACCTCCCATACCTTCCCTTTTATCATTGTGTTTTCGTGCACCTCTCATACCATCCTCTATATTGCTGTGTTTTCGCGCATCTCTCATGACTTCCCCAATATTGCCGTGTATTCATGCACATCGCATACCGTCCCATATATCGCTGTGCTTTCGCGCACCTCCCATAGCTATGCCCACATCGCTGTGTTTTCGCGCACCTCTCATACCTTCACCTATATCGCTGTGTTTTCACTCACTTCTCATAACTTCTCATATATCGCCGTGTTTTCGCGGACCTCTCATAATTTCCCCTATATAGCCATGATCTTGCACACCTCTCATAACTTCCCCTATGTCACTGCGTTTTCGCACACCTCCCATACCTTCCTCTATATCGCTGTGTTTTCGTGCACCTCTCATACCTTCCCCTATTTCGCTGTGTTTTCACGCACCTCTCATAACTTCTCCTATATCGCTGTATTTTTGCGCACCTCTCATACCTTCCCCTATATCGCCGTGTTTTCAATCACATCTCATAACTTCCCCCATATTGCTGTGTATTCGCGCACCTCCCATAGAATCCCCTATATCGCTGTGCCTTCGCGCACATCTCATACCTTCCCCTATATCGTCCTGTTTTCGTGCACCTCCCATACCTTCCCTTTTATCGTTGTGTTTTCGTGCACCTCTCATACCTTCCCCTATATTGCTGTGTTTTCGCGCATCTCTCATGGCTTCCCCAATATTGCTGTGTATTCATGCACATCTCATACCGTCCCTTATATCGCTGTGCTTTCGCGCACCTCCCATAGCTACGCCCACGTCGCTGTGTTTTCGCGCACCTCTCATACATTCCCCTATATCGCTGTCTGTTTGCGCACATCCCATAGCTTCATCTTTATCGCTGTGTTTTTGCTCACCTCACATAGCTTCCCCTATATCACTGTCTTTTCACGCACCTCTCATGTCTTCACCTATATCGCTATGTTTTCGCTTCTGTCATTACTTCCATTATATCGCTGTGTTTTCTCACACCTCTGATACATTCCCCTGTATCGCCGTGTTGTCACGCACCTCTCATAATTTCCCCTACATCGCTGTATTCTCGCACACCTCTCATACCTTCCCTTATATCGCTGTGTTTTCGCGCACCTCTCATACCTTCCCTTATATCGCTGTGTTTTCACGCACCTCTCTTAACTTCCCCTATATCGCTGTGTTTTTGCGCACCTCTCATAACTTACCCTATATCGCCGTGTTGTTATGCACATCTCATAACGTCCTCTATATCGCTGTGTATTCGCACACCTCCCATAGCATCCCTTATATCGCTGTGCCTTCGCGCACCTCTCATACCTTCCCAAGTATCGCCCTGTTTTCGCGCACCTCCCATTCATTCACCTATATCGCTGTTTTCGTGCACCTCTCATACCTTCTCCAAAATCGCTGTGTTTTCACGCACCTCTCTTAACTTCTCCTATATCGCTGTGTTTTTGCACACCTCTCATACCTTCCCCAATATCGCCGTGTATTCATGCACATCTCATACCGTCGCCTATATTGCTGTGTTTTGGCGCACCTCCCATAGCTTCGCCTACATCGCTGTTTTCGCGCACATCCCATAGCTTCAACTTGATCGCTGTGTTATTGCTCACATCTCATAGCTTACCCTATATCGCCGTGTTTTCGCGCACCTCACATGTCTTCACCTATATCGCTATGTTTTCGCTCCTATCATTACTTCCCCTATATCGCTGTGTTTTCTCGCACCTCTGATACATTCTCCTGTATTGCCATGTTTTCGTGCACCTCATACAATTTCCCCTATATCGTTGTGTTCTCGCGCACCTCTCATACCTTCCCCTATATCACTGTTTTTTTGCGCATGTCCCATAGCGTCCCCTATATCGCTGTGTTTTCTCGCACCTCTCATACCTTCCCTTATATCGCTGTGTTTTCGCGCACCTCTCATACCTTCCCTTATATCGCTGTGTGTTCACGCACCTCTCTTAACTTCCCCTATATCGCCGTGTTTTTGCGCACCTCTCATAACTTACCCTATATCGCCGTGTTGTTATGCACATCTCATAACGTCCCCTATATCGCTGTGTATTCGCACACCTCCCATAGCATCCCTTATATCGCTGTGCCTTCGCGCACCTCTCATACCTTCCCAAGTATCGCCCTGTTTTCGCGCACCTCCCATTCCTTCACCTATATCGCTGTTTTCGTGCACCTCTCATACCTTCTCCTATATCGCTGTGTTTTCACGCACCTCTCTTAACTTCTCCTATATCGCTGTGTTTTTGCACAACTCTCATACCTTCCCCAATATCGCCGTGTATTCATGCACATCTCATACCGTCGCCTATATTGCTGTGTTTTCGCGCACCTCCCATAGCTTCGCCTACATCGCTGTTTTCGCGCACATCCCATAGCTTCAACTTGATCGCTGTGTTATCGCTCACATCCCATAGATTCACCTTTATCGCTGTGTTATTGCTCACCTCTCATAGCTTCCCCTGTATCGCCATGTTTTCGCGCACCTCTCATGTCTTCACCTAGATCGCTATGTATTCCATCCTCTCAATACTTCCCCTATACCGCTGTGTTTTCTCGCACATCTGATACATTCTCCGGTATCGCCGTGTTTTCGCACACCTGTCATAATTTCCCCTATATTGCCCTGTTTTCGCGCACCTCTCATGTATTCCACTAATTAGCTGTATTTTCTGGCACCTCTGATGCATTCCCCTGTAACGCCAAGTTTTCGCGCACCTCTCATACTTTCCCCTATATCGCCGTATTTACGCGCACCTCTCATACCCCCCCCTATATCGCCATGTTTTTATGCACATCTCATACCGTCTCCTATATCGCTGTGTTTTCGCACACCTCCCATAGCATCCCCTATATCGCTGTGCCTTCGTGAACCTCTCATACCTTCCCCTATATCGCTGTGTTTTCACGCACCTCTCTTAACTTCTCCTATATCGCTGTGTTTTTCTGCACCTCTCATGGCTTGCCCAATATTGCCGTGTTTTCATGCACATCTCTTAACATCCCCTATGTTGCTGTGTATTCGTGCACCTCCCATAGAGTACCCTATATCGCTGTGTTCTCGCACACCTCTCATACCTTCCCCACTTCGCCCTGTTTTCGTGCACATTCCATAGCTTCCACTATATTGCCCTGTTTTCGCGCACCTCTCATGTCTTCCACTACATCGCTGTGTTTTCTCACACTTCTGATGCATTCCCATGTAATGCCAAGTTTTCGCGCACCTCTCATACTTTCCCCTATATCACCGTGTTTTTACGTACCTCTCATACCTTCCCCTATACACCGTGTTTTCATGCACATCTCATACCGTCACCTGTATCACTGTATTTTGGTGCACCTCCCATTGCTTCTCCTATATCGCTGTGCCTTCGTGCACCTCTCATACCTTCCCCTATATCGCCCAGTTTTCGCACTCCTCCTATAATTTCCCCTATATCGCTGTGTTTTCACGCTCCTCTCATGGCTTCCCCAATATCGCCGTGTATTCGCGCTCGTCTCATACTGTCCCCTATATCGCTGTATTTTCATGCACCTCTTATAATTTCCCCATATCGCCGTGTTCTCGCAGACCTCTCATACCTTCCCCTAAATCACTGTGTTTTCGTGCAAGTCCCATAGCGTCCCCTATATCGCTGTGTTACCTCGCACCTCTGATGCATTCCCCTGTATCTCCGTGTTGTCACGCACATCCCATAGCTTCCACTATATTGCCCTGTTTTTGCGCACCTCTCATGTCTTCCCCTATTTCACAGTGTTTTCGCGCACCTCTCATGTCTTCACCTATATCGCTATGTTTTCGCTCCTGTCATTACTTCCATTATATCGCTGTGTTTTCTCACAGCTCTGATACATTCCCCTGTATCGCCGTGTTGTCACGCACCTTTCATAATTTCCCCTACATCGCTGTATTCTCGCACACCTCTCATACCTTCCCCTATATCGCCCTGTTTTCACACACCTCCCATACCTTCCCCGATATCGCTGTGTTTTCGCGCACCTCTCATACCTTCCCCTATATCGCCCTGTTTTTGCACACATCCCATAGCTTTCACTATATTGCCTCGTTTTCGCGCACCTCTCATGCCTTCCCCTATGTCGCTCTATTTTCGATCCTCTCATAACGTCCCCTATATCGCTGTGTTTTCTTGCACCTCTGATGCATTCCCCTGTATCGCCGTGTTTTTGCGCACCTCTCATACTTTTCCCTATATAGCCGTGTTTTTGCGCATCTCTCAATGCATCCCCGATATCGCCGTGTTTCATGCATATTTCATACATTCCCCTATATCGCTGTGTTTTCGCGCACCACCCATATCTTCCGCTACATCGCTGTGTTTTCGCGCACCTCGCATGCCTTCACCTATATCGCTGTCTATTCGCTCCCTGATATAGCTTCACCTTTATCGCTGTGTTTTTGCGCACCTCTCATAGCTTCCACTGTATCGCTGTGTTTTCGCGCACATCTCATGTCTTCCCCTATATCGCTGTGTTTTCGCTGCTCTCATAACTTCCGCTATATCACTGTGTTATCTCGCACCTCTGATGCATTCCCCTGTATTGCGATGTTTTCGCGCACCTCTCATACCTTCCCCAATATCGCCCTGTTTTCGCACACCTCCCATGCCTTCCCCTATATCGCTGTGTTTTTGTGCACCTCTCATACATTCCCCATATCACTGTGCTTTCACGCGCCTCTCATAACTTCCACTATATCGCTGTGTTTTTGCACACCTCTCATACCTTCCCCTATAATGCTGTGTTTTCGCGCACCTCTCATGGAATCCCCAATATCGCCATGTATTCATGCACATCTCATACCGTCCCCTATATCACTGTGTTTTCTCGCACCACTGATGGCTTCCCCGATATCGCCGTGTCTTCATGCACATCTCATACCGTCCCCTATATCGCTGTGTTTTCGCGCACCTCTCATAACTTCCCCTGTATTGCTGTATTTATGCGCACCTCTCATAACTTCCCCTATATTGCCGTGTTTTTATGCACATCTCATAATGTCCCCTATATCGCTGTGTATTCGCGCATCTCCCATAGCATCGCCTATATCGCTGTGCCTTCGCGCACCTCTCATACCTTCCCCTATATCGCCCTGTTTTCGCACACATCCCATACCTTCCACTATATTGCCCTGTTTTCGCGCACCTCTCATGTCTTCCACTACATCGCTGTGTTTTCTGGCACCTCTGATGCATTCCCCTGTAACACCAAGTTTTCGCGCATCTCTCATACTTTCCCCTATATCGCCGTGTTTACGCGCACCTCTCATACCTGCCCCTATATCGCCCTGTTTTCGCGCATCTCCTATACCTTCCCTTATATCACTGCGTTTTCGTGCACCTTTCATACCTTCCCCTATATCGCTGTGCTTTCGCACACGTCTCATAACTTCTCCTATATCGCTGTGTTTTTGTGCACCTCTCATACCTTCCCGAATATCACTGCGTTTTCATGCACATCTCATCACGTCCACTATATCGCTGTGTATTCACGCACCTCCCATAGCTTCCCCTATATCGCTGTGCCTTGCGCACCTCTCATAACTTCCCCTGTATCGCCGTGTTTTTGCTCACCTCTCATAGCTTCCCCTATATCGCCATGTTTTCGCGCACCTCTCATGTCTTCACCTAGATCGCTATGCATTCGATCCTCTCAATACTTCCCCTATATCGCTGTGTTTTCTCGCACATCTGATACATTTTGCCGTATCGCCGTGTTTTCGCACACCTGTCATAATTTCCCCTTTATTGCCCTGTTTTCGCGCACCTCTCATGTATTCCACTAATTAGCTGTGTTTTCTGGCACCTCTGATGCATTCCCCTGTAACGCCAAGTTTTCACGCACCTCTCATACTTTCCCCTATATCGCCGTATTTACGCGCACCTCTCATACCTCCCCCTATATCGCCGTGTTTTTATGCACATCTCATACCGTCTTCTATATCGCTGTGTTTTTGCGCACCTCCCATAGCATCCCCTTTCTCGCTGTGCCTTCGTGAACCTCTCATACCTTCCGCTATATCGCTGTGTTGTCACGCACCTCTCTTAACTTCTCCTATATCGCTGTGTTTTTGCACACCTCTCATACCTTCCCCTATGTCACTGTGTTTTCAGGCACCTCTCATGGCTTCCCCAATATCGCCGTGTACTCATGCACATCTCATACCGTCCCCTATATCGCTGTGTTTTGGCGCACATCCCATAGCTTCACCTACATCGCTGTTTTCGCGCACATCCCATAGCTTCACCTTGATCGCTGTGTTATTGCTCACCTCTCATGGCTTACCCTATATCGCCGTGTTTTCGCGCACCTCGCATGTCTTCACCTATATCGCTATGTTTTCGCTCGTATCATTAATTCCCCTATATCGCTGTGTTTTCTCGCACCTCTGATGCATTCTCCTGTATTGCCATGTTTTCGTGCACCTCTTACAATTTCCCCTATATCGCCGTGTTCTCGCACACCTCTCATACCTTCCGCTATATCATTGTTTTTTTGCGCATGTCCCATAGCGTCCCCTATATTGCTGTGTTTTCTCGCACCTCTGATACATTCCCCTAAATCGCCGTGGTTTCGCGCACATCCCATAGGTTCCACTATATTGCACTGTTTTTGCGCACCTCTCATGTCTTCCCCTATATCACGGTGTTTTCGCGAACCTCTCATAGCATCCCCTATATCGCTGTGCCTTCGCACACATCTCATAACTTCCCCTATATCGCCCTGTTTTCGCGCACCTCCCATACCTTCCCCAATATCGCTGTGTTTTCGTGCTCCTCTCATACCTTCCCTTATATCGCTGTGTTTTCACGCACCTCTCATAACTTCTCCTATATCACTGTATTTTTGTGCAGCTCTTATACCTTCCCCTATATTGCCGTGTTTTCATGCACATCTCATAACGTCCCCTATATCGCTGTGTATTCGCGCACATCCCATAGCATCCCTTATATTGCTGTGCCTTCGCGCACCTCTCATACCTTCCCCTATATCGCCCCGTTTTCATGCACCTCTCATACCTCCACCTGTATCGCTGTGTTTTCACACACCTCTCATAACTTCTCCTATATCGCTGTGTTTTTGTGCACCTCTCATACCTTCCCTAATATCATTGCGTTTTCATGCACATCTCATCACGTCCCCTATATCGCTGTGTTTTCGTGCACCTCTCTTACCTCCCCCTATATCGCTGTGCTTGCGGACCTCTCATACCTTCCCCTATATCGCTGTCTTTTCGCGCACATCCCATAGATTCACCTTTATCGCTGTGTTATTGCTCACCTCTCATAGCTTCCCCTATATCGCCGTGTTGTCATGCACATCTCATAACGTCCTCTATATCGCTGTATATTCGCGCACCTCCCATAGCTTCCCTTATATCACTGTGCTTTCGCGCACCTCTCATACCTTCCCAAATATCGCCCTGTTTTCGCGCATCTCCCATTCCTTCACCTATATCGCTTTTTTCGTGCACCTCTCATGCATTTCCGTAGACCGCTGTGTTTTTGCACACCTCTCATACCTTCCCCAATATCACCGTGTTTTCACGCACCTCTCATAACCTCCCTCTATCGCCCTGTTTTCGCGCTCCTCTCAGACCTTCCCCTATATCACTGTGTTTTCACGCAGCTCTCATACCTTCCCCTATATCACTGTGCTTTCGCGCACCTCCCATAGCTTTGCCTACATCGCTGTTTGCGCGCACCTCTCATACCTTCCCCTATATCGATGTATTTTTGCGCACATCTCATACCTTTCCTTATATTGATGTGTTTTCATGCACATCTCATAACGTCCCCTATATACCTCTGTATTTGCGCACCTCCCATACCATCCCCTATATCACTGTGCCTTCGCGCACCTCTCATGCATTCCCATATATCGCCCCGTTTTCGCGCACCTCGCATACCTTCCCCGATATCGCTGTGTTTTTGTGCTCTTCTCATACCTTCCCCTATATTGTTGTGTTTTCATGCACCTCTCTTAACTTCTCCTATATCGCTGTGTTTTTACACACCTCTCATACCTTCCCCTATATCGCTGTGTTATCAGGCACCTCTCATGGCTTCCCCAATATCGCCGTGTATTCATGCACATCTCATACCTTCCCCTATATCGCACAGTTTTTGCGCACCTCCGATTCCTTCCCCTATATCGCTGTGTTTTCACACACCTCTCATAACTTCTCCTATATCACTGAGTTTTTGTGCACCTCTAATACCTTCCCTAATATCGCTGAGTTTTCATGCACATCTCATCACGTCCCCTATATCGCTGTGTATTCGCGCACCTCCCATATCATCCCCTATATTGCTGTGCCTTGTGCAGCTCTCATAGCTTCCCCAATATCGCTGTTTTTTCGCGCACATCCCATAGATTCAGCTTTATCGCTGTGTTATTGCTCATCTCTCATAGCTTCCCCTGTATCGCCGAGTTTTTGCACACCTCTCACGTCTTCACCTAGATCGCTATGTTTTCGCTCCTCTCAATACATCCCCTATATCGCTGTGTTTTCTCGCACAATTGATACATTCTCCCGTATCGCTGAGTTTTCGCACACCTCTCATTATTTCCCCTATATCGCCGTGCTCTCGCGCACTTCTCATACCTTCCCTTATATCGCCCTGTTTTCGTGCACATCCCATACCTTCCACCATATTGCCCTGTTTTCGTGCACCTCTCATGGCTTCCACTACATCGCTGTGTTTTCTGGCACCTCTGATGCTTTCCCCTGTAACGCCAAGTTTTCGCGCACCTCTCATACTTTCCCCTATATCGCCGTGTTTACGCGCACCTCTCATACCTCCCCCTATATAGCCATGTTTTTATGCACATCTCATACCGTCTCCTATATCGCTGTGCCTTCGTGCACCTCTCATACCTTCCCCTATATCGCCCTGTATTCGTGCACCCCCTATACCTTCCCTTATATCACTGCGTTTTCGTGCACCTCTCATACATTCTCGTATATCGCTGTGTTTTTGCACACCGCTCATACCTTCCCCAATATCACCGTGTTTTCATGCACATCTCATAACGTCCCCAATGTCGCTGGGTTTTCACACACCACTCATAACTTCCCCTACATCGCCTTGTTTTCGCGCTCCTCTCATACCTTCACCTATATCACTATGTTTTCACGCAGCTCTCATACCATCCCCTATATCGATGTATTTTTGCGCACATCTCATACCTTCCCCTATATCGCTGTGCTTTCGCGCACCTCCCATAGCTTCGCCTACATCGCTGTTTTCGCGCACATCCCTTTGCTTCACCTTGATCGCTGTGTTATTGCTCACCTCTCATAGCTTACCCTATATCGCCGTGTCTTCATGCACCTCGCATGTCTTCACCTATATCGCTATGTTTTCGCTCCTATCATTACTTCCCCTATATCGCTGTGTTTTCTTGCACCTCTGATGCATTCTCCTGTATTGCCATGTTTTCGCGTACCTCTTACAATTTCCCCTATATCGTCGTGTTCTCGCACACCTCTCATACCTTCCCTTATATCACTGTTGTTTTGCGCATGTCCCATAGTGTCCCCTATACCGCTGTGTTTTCTGGCACCTCTGATACATTCCCCTGTATCGCCGTGGTTTCGCGCACATCCCACAGGTTCCACTATATTGCCCTGTTTCTGCGCAGCTCTCATGTCTTCCCCTCTATCGCTGTGCCTTCGCGCAACTCTCATTACTTCCCCTATATCGCCCTGTTTTCGCGCACCTCCCATACCTTCCCCAATATCGCTGTGTTTTCGTGCACCTCTCATACCTTCCCTCATATCGTTATGTTTTCACGCACCTCTCATAAATTCTCCTATATCGCTGTATTTTTGCGCAGTTCTTATACCTTCCCCTATATTGCCAAGTTTTCATGCACATCTCATAACGTCCCCTATATCGCTGTGTATTCGCGCACCTCCCATAACATCCCTTATATTACTGTGCCTTCGCGCACATCTCATACCTTCCCCTATGTCGCCCTGTTTTCGCACACCTCCCATACCGTCCCCTATATCGCTGTATTTTCGCACACCTCTCATGGCTTCCCCAATATCGCTGTGTTTTCATGCACATCTCATAACATCCCCTATATCGCTGTGTATTCGCGCACCTCCCATAGCATTCCTTATATTGCTGTGCCTTCGCGCACCTCTCATACCTTCCCCTATATCGCCCTGTTTTCGCGCACCTTCCATACCTCCCCCTATATCGCTGTGTTTTCATGCACCTCTCATAATTTCTCCTTATCGCCGTATTTTTGCGCACCTCTCATGCCTTCCCCAATATCGCCGTGTTTTCATGCACATCTCTTAACGTCCCATATATCGCTGTGTATTCGTGCACCTGCAATAGCATCCCCTATATCGCTGTGCCTTCGCGCACCGCTCATACCTTCCCCTATATCGCCCTGTTTACCACGCTCCTCCCATGGCTTCGCCTACATCGCTGTGTTTTTGTGCACCTCTCATACCTTCCCCTATATCGCCCTGTTTATGCGCACATCCCATAACTTCACCTTTATCACTGTGTTATTGCTTACCTCTCATAGCTTCCCCTATATCGCCGTGTTTTCGCGCACCTCTCATGTCTTCACAATATATCGCTGTGTTTCTGCACCTCTCATTACTTCCCCTATATTACTCTGTGTTCTCGCACTTCTGATACAGTTCCCTGTATCAACGTGTTTTCGCGCACCTCTCATAATTTCACCTATATCGCCCTGTTCTCGCACACCTCTCATATCTTCCCCTATATCACTGTTTTTTTGCGCATGTCCCATAGCGTCCCCTATATCGCTGTGTTTTCTCGCCCCTCTGATACATTCCCCTGTATCGTCGTGGTTTCGCGCACATCCCATAGGTTCCAGTATATTGCCCTGTTTTTGCGCACCTCTCATGTCTTCCCCTATATCACGGTGTTTTCGCGCACCTCTCATAGCATCCCCTATATCACTTTGCCTTCGCACACCTCTCATAACTTCCCCTATATCGCCCTGTTTTCGCGCACCTCCCATACCTTCCCCAATATCGCTGTGTTTTCGTGCACCTCTCATACCTTCCCTTATCTCGCTGTGTTTTCACGCACCTCTCATAACTTCTCCTATATCACTGTATTTTTGCGCAGCTCTTATACCTTCCCCTATATTGCCGTCTTTTCAAGCACATCTCATAGCGTCCCCTATATCGCTGTGTATTCGCGCAACTGCCATAGCATCCCCTATATCGCTGCGCCTTCGCACACCTCTCATACGTTCCCCTATATCGCCCTGTTACTCGTGCACCTCCCATGGCTTCGCCTACATGGCTGCATTTTTGCGCACCTCTCATACCTTCCCCTATATCGCTCTGTTTTCGCGCAACTCTCATTACTTCCCCTATATCGCTCTGTGTTCTCGCACTTCTGATACAGTTCCCTGTATCAACGTGTTTTCGTGCACCTCTCATAATTGCACCTATATCGCCGTGTTCTCACACACCTCTCATATCTTCCGCTATATCACTGTGTTTTCGTGCATCTCCCATACCAGCCCCTACATTGCTGTTTCGCACACGTATCATACCTTTCCCTATATCGCCCTGTTTTCGAGCAGCTCCCATACCTTCCCCTATATCGCTGTGTCTTCGTGTACCTCTCATACGTCCCCTTATATCGCTGTGTTTTCATGCACCTCTCATAACGTCCCCTATATCGCTGTGTATTCGCGCACCTCCCATCGCATCCACTACATTGCTGTGCCTTCGCGCACCTCTCATACCTTCCCCTATATTGCCCTGTTTTCGCGCACCTCTCATGTCTTCCACTACATCGCTGTGTTTTCTGGCACCTCTCATACCTTCCCTTATCTCGCTGTGTTTTCACGCACCTCTCAGAAATTCTCCTATATCACTGTATTTTTGTGCATCTCTTGTACCTTCCCCTATATTGCCGTCTTTTCATGCACATCTCATAGCGTCCCCTATATCGCTGTGTATTCGCGCACTTCCCATAGCATCCCCTATATTGCTGTGCCTTCGCGCACATCTCATAACTTCCCCTATATCGCCCTGTTTTCGCGCACCTCCCATACCTTCCCCAATATCGCTGTGTTTTCGTGCACCTCTCATACCTTCCCTTATATCGCTGTGTTTTCACGCACCTCTCATAACTTCTCCTATATCACTGTATTTTTGTGCAGCTCTTATACCTTCCCCTATATTGCCGTGTTTTCATGCACATCTCATAACGTCCCCTATATCGCTGTGTATTCGCGCACATCCCATAGCATCCCTTATATTGCTGTGCCTTCGCGCACCTCTCATACCTTCCCCTATATCGCCCCGTTTTCATGCACCTCTCATACCTCCACCTGTATCGCTGTGTTTTCACACACCTCTCATAACTTCTCCTATATCGCTGTGTTTTTGTGCACCTCTCATACCTTCCCTAATATCATTGCGTTTTCATGCACATCTCATCACGTCCCCTATATCGCTGTGTTTTCGTGCACCTCTCTTACCTCCCCCTATATCGCTGTGCTTGCGGACCTCTCATACCTTCCCCTATATCGCTGTCTTTTCGCGCACATCCCATAGATTCACCTTTATCGCTGTGTTATTGCTCACCTCTCATAGCTTCCCCTATATCGCCGTGTTGTCATGCACATCTCATAACGTCCTCTATATCGCTGTATATTCGCGCACCTCCCATAGCTTCCCTTATATCACTGTGCTTTCGCGCACCTCTCATACCTTCCCAAATATCGCCCTGTTTTCGCGCATCTCCCATTCCTTCACCTATATCGCTTTTTTCGTGCACCTCTCATGCATTTCCGTAGACCGCTGTGTTTTTGCACACCTCTCATACCTTCCCCAATATCACCGTGTTTTCACGCACCTCTTATAACCTCCCTCTATCGCCCTGTTTTCGCGCTCCTCTCAGACCTTCCCCTATATCACTGTGTTTTCACGCAGCTCTCATACCTTCCCCTATATCACTGTGCTTTCGCGCACCTCCCATAGCTTTGCCTACATCGCTGTTTGCGCGCACCTCTCATACCTTCCCCTATATCGATGTATTTTTGCGCACATCTCATACCTTTCCTTATATTGATGTGTTTTCATGCACATCTCATAACGTCCCCTATATACCTCTGTATTTGCGCACCTCCCATACCATCCCCTATATCACTGTGCCTTCGCGCACCTCTAATGCATTCCCATATATCGCCCCGTTTTCGCGCACCTCGCATACCTTCCCCGATATCGCTGTGTTTTTGTGCTCTTCTCATACCTTCCCCTATATTGTTGTGTTTTCATGCACCTCTCTTAACTTCTCCTATATCGCTGTGTTTTTACACACCTCTCATACCTTCCCCTATATCGCTGTGTTATCAGGCACCTCTCATGGCTTCCCCAATATCGCCGTGTATTCATGCACATCTCATACCTTCCCCTATATCGCACAGTTTTTGCGCACCTCCGATTCCTTCCCCTATATCGCTGTGTTTTCACACACCTCTCATAACTTCTCCTATATCACTGAGTTTTTGTGCACCTCTAATACCTTCCCTAATATCGCTGAGTTTTCATGCACATCTCATCACGTCCCCTATATCGCTGTGTATTCGCGCACCTCCCATATCATCCCCTATATTGCTGTGCCTTGTGCAGCTCTCATAGCTTCCCCTATATCGCTGTCTTTTCGCGCACATCCCATAGATTCAGCTTTATTGCTGTGTTATTGCTCACCTCTCATAGCTTCCCCTGTATCGCCGAGTTTTTGCACACCTCTCACGTCTTCACCTAGATCGCTATGTTTTCGCTCCTCTCAATACATCCCCTATATCGCTGTGTTTTCTCGCACAATTGATACATTCTCCCGTATCGCTGAGTTTTCGCACACCTCTCATTATTTCCCCTATATCGCCGTGCTCTCGCGCACTTCTCATACCTTCCCTTATATCGCCCTGTTTTCGTGCACATCCCATACCTTCCACTATATTGCCCTGTTTTCGTGCACCTCTCATGGCTTCCACTACATCGCTGTGTTTTCTGGCACCTCTGATGCTTTCCCCTGTAACGCCAAGTTTTCGCGCACCTCTCATACTTTCCCCTATATCGCCGTGTTTACGCGCACCTCTCATACCTCCCCCTATATAGCCATGTTTTTATGCACATCTCATACCGTCTCCTATATCGCTGTGCCTTCGTGCACCTCTCATACCTTCCCTATATCGCCCTGTATTCGTGCACCCCCTATACCTTCCCTTATATCACTGCGTTTTCGTGCACCTCTCATACATTCTCGTATATCGCTGTGTTTTTGCACACCGCTCATACCTTCCCCAATATCACCGTGTTTTCATGCACATCTCATAACGTCCCCAATGTCGCTGGGTTTTCACACACCACTCATAACTTCCCCTACATCGCCTTGTTTTCGCGCTCCTCTCATACCTTCACCTATATCACTATGTTTTCACGCAGCTCTCATACCATCCCCTATATCGATGTATTTTTGCGCACATCTCATACCTTCCCCTATATCGCTGTGCTTTCGCGCACCTCCCATAGCTTCGCCTACATCGCTGTTTTCGCGCACATCCCTTTGCTTCACCTTGATCGCTGTGTTATTGCTCACCTCTCATAGCTTACCCTATATCGCCGTGTCTTCATGCACCTCGCATGTCTTCACCTATATCGCTATGTTTTCGCTCCTATCATTACTTCCCCTATATCGCTGTGCTTTCGCGCACCTCTCATGGCTTCCCCAATATCGCTGTGTTTTCATGCACATCTCATAACATCCCCTATATCGCTGTGTATTCGCGCACCTCCCATAGCATTCCTTATATTGCTGTGCCTTCGCGCACCTCTCATACCTTCCCCTATATCGCCCTGTTTTCGCGCACCTTCCATACCTCCCCCTATATCGCTGTGTTTTCATGCACCTCTCATAATTTCTCCTTATCGCCGTATTTTTGCGCACCTCTCATGCCTTCCCCAATATCGCCGTGTTTTCATGCACATCTCTTAACGTCCCATATATCGCTGTGTATTCGTGCACCTGCAATAGCATCCCCTATATCGCTGTGCCTTCGCGCACCGCTCATACCTTCCCCTATATCGCCCTGTTTACCACGCTCCTCCCATGGCTTCGCCTACATCGCTGTGTTTTTGTGCACCTCTCATACCTTCCCCTATATCGCCCTGTTTATGCGCACATCCCATAACTTCACCTTTATCACTGTGTTATTGCTTACCTCTCATAGCTTCCCCTATATCGCCGTGTTTTCGCGCACCTCTCATGTCTTCACAATATATCGCTGTGTTTCTGCACCTCTCATTACTTCCCCTATATTACTCTGTGTTCTCGCACTTCTGATACAGTTCCCTGTATCAACGTGTTTTCGCGCACCTCTCATAATTTCACCTATATCGCCCTGTTCTCGCACACCTCTCATATCTTCCCCTATATCACTGTTTTTTTGCGCATGTCCCATAGCGTCCCCTATATCGCTGTGTTTTCTCGCCCCTCTGATACATTCCCCTGTATCGTCGTGGTTTCGCGCACATCCCATAGGTTCCAGTATATTGCCCTGTTTTTGCGCACCTCTCATGTCTTCCCCTATATCACGGTGTTTTCGCGCACCTCTCATAGCATCCCCTATATCACTTTGCCTTCGCACACCTCTCATAACTTCCCCTATATCGCCCTGTTTTCGCGCACCTCCCATACCTTCCCCAATATCGCTGTGTTTTCGTGCACCTCTCATACCTTCCCTTATCTCGCTGTGTTTTCACGCACCTCTCATAACTTCTCCTATATCACTGTATTTTTGCGCAGCTCTTATACCTTCCCCTATATTGCCGTCTTTTCAAGCACATCTCATAGCGTCCCCTATATCGCTGTGTATTTGCGCACTTCCCATAGCATCCCTTATATTGCTGTGGCTTTGCGCACATCTCATACCTTCCCCTATATCACCCTGTTTTCGCGCACCTTCCATACCTTCCCCTATATCGCTGTGTTTTCATGCACCTCTCATACCTCCCCCTATATCGCTGTGTTTTCACACACCTCTCATAATTTCTCCTATATCGCCGTATTTTTGCTCACCTCTCATGGCTTCCCCAATATCACCGCATTTTCATGCACATCTCTTAATGTCCCATATATCGCTGTGTATTCGCGCAACTGCCATAGCATCCCCTATATCGCTGCGCCTTCGCACACCTCTCATACGTTCCCCTATATCGCCCTGTTACTCGTGCACCTCCCATGGCTTCGCCTACATGGCTGCATTTTTGCGCACCTCTCATACCTTCCCCTATATCGCTCTGTTTTCGCGCAACTCTCATTACTTCCCCTATATCGCTCTGTGTTCTCGCACTTCTGATACAGTTCCCTGTATCAACGTGTTTTCGCGCACCTCTCATAATTGCACCTATATCGCCGTGTTCTCACACACCTCTCATATCTTCTGCTATATCACTGTGTTTTCGTGCATCTCCCATACCAGCCCCTACATTGCTGTTTTGCACACGTATCATACCTTTCCCTATATCGCCCTGTTTTCGAGCAGCTCCCATACCTTCCCCTATATCGCTGTGTTTTCATGCACCTCTCATAACTTCCCCTGTATTGCTGTATTTTTGCGCACCTCTCATAACTTCCCCTATATTGCCGTGTTTTTATGCACATCTCATAACGTCCCCTATATCGCTGTGTATTCGCGCACCTCCCATCGCATCCACTACATTGCTGTGCCTTCGCGCACCTCTCATACCTTCCCCTATATTGCCCTGTTTTCGCGCACCTCTCATGTCTTCCACTACATCGCTGTGTTTTCTGGCACCTCTCATACCTTCCCTTATCTCGCTGTGTTTTCACGCACCTCTCATAAATTCTCCTATATCACTGTATTTTTGTGCATCTCTTGTACCTTCCCCTATATTGCCGTCTTTTCATGCACATCTCATAGCGTTCCCTATATCGCTGTGTATTCGCGCACTTCCCATAGCATCCCTTATATTGCTGTGCCTTCGCGCACATCTCATACCTTCCCCTATATCGTCCTGTTTTCGCGCAACTTCCATACTTTCCCCTATATCGCTGTTTTCATGCACCTCTCATACCCCCCCTATATCGCTGTGTTTTCACGCACCTCTCATGATTTCTCCTATATCGCCGTATTTTTGCTCACCTCTAATGGTTTCCCCAATATCGCCGCATTTTCATGCACATCTCTTAACGTCCCATATATCGCTGTGTAATCGCGCAACTGCCATAGCATCCCCTATATCGCTGCACCTACGCACAGCTCTCATACATTCCCCTATATCACCCTGTTTCCCGTGCACAACCCATGGCTTCGCCTACATCACTGCGTTTTTGCGCACCTCTCATATCTTCCCCTATATCGCCGTGTTTTCGCGCAACTCTCATTTCTTCACGTATATCGCTGTGTTACCACTCCTCTCATTACTTCCCCTATATCGCTCTGTGTTCTCGCACTTCTGATACAGTTCCCTGTATCAATGTGTTTTCACGCACCTCTCATAATTTCACCTATATCGCCATGTTCTCGCACACCTCTCATATCTTCCCCTATATCACTGTGTTTTCGCGCACATCCAATAGCGTCCCCTATATCGCTCAGTTTTCACGCACCTCTCATGTCTTCCCCTATATCACTGTGTTTTGGTGCATCTCCCATACCATCCCCTATATTGCTCTGTTTCGCACACGTATCATACCTTTCCCTATATCGCCCTGTTTTCGAGCAGCTCCCATACCTTCCCCTATATCGCTGTGTCTTCGTGTACCTCTCATACCTCCCCCTATATCGTTGTGTTTTCACACACCTCTCATAACTTCCCCTATATCGCTGTGTTTTTGTGCACCTCTCATATCTTCCCTAATATCACTGCGTTTTCATGCACATCTCATCACGTCCCCTATATCGCTGTGTTTTCGTGCACCTCTCATACCTCCCCCTATATCGCTGTGCCTTGCGGACCTCTCATACCTTCCCCTATATCGCTGTCTTTTCGCGCACATCCCATAGATTCACCTTTATCGCTGTGTTATTGCTCACCTCTCATAGCTTCCCCTATATCGCCGTGTTGTTATGCACATCTCATAATGTCCTCTATATCGCTGTATATACGCCCACCTCCCATAGCTTCCCTTATATCGCTGTGCTTTCGCGCACCTCTCATACCTTCCCAAATATCGCCCTGTTTTCACGCACCTCCCATTCCTTCACCTATATCGCTTTTTTCGTGCACCTCTCATGCATTCCCGTATACCGCTGTGTTTTTGCACACCTCTCATACCTTCCCCAATATCACCGTGTTTTCGCGCACCTCTCATACCTTCCCCTATATAGATGTATTTTTGCGCACATCTCATACCTTTCCCTAAATTGATGTGTTTTCATGCACATCTCATAACGTCCCCTATATCGCTCAGTATTTGCGCACCTCCCATACCATCCCCTATATCACTGTGCCTTCGCGCATCTCTCATGCATTCCCATATATCGCCCTGTTTTCGCGCACCTCCCATACATTCCCCGATATCAATGTGTTTTCGTGCTCCTCTCATACATTCCCCTATATCACTGTGTTTTCGCGCACATCCAATAGCGTCCCCTATATCGCTCACTTTTCACGCACCTCTCATGTCTTCCCCTATATCACTGTGTTCGTGCATCTCCCATACCATCCCCTATATTGCTGTGTTTCGCACACGTATCATACCTTTCCCTATATCACCCTGTTTTCGAGCAGCTCCCATACCTTCCCCTATATCGCTGTGTCTTCATGTACCTCTCATACGTCCCCTTATATCGCTGTGTTTTCACGCACCTCTCATAACTTCCCCTGTATTGCTTTATTTTTGCGCACCTCTCATAACATCCCCTATATTGCCGTGTTTTTATGCAAATCTCATAACGTCCCCTATATCACTGTGTATTCGCGCACCTCTCATACCTTCCCCTATATCGCCCTGTTTTCGCGCACATCCCATACCTTCCATTATATTGCCCTATTTTCACGCACCTCTCATGTCTTCCACTACATCGCTGTGTTTTCTGGCACCTCTGATTCATTCCCCTGTAACACCAAGTTTTCGCGCACCTCTCATAACTTCTCCTATATCGCTGTGTTTTTGTGCACCTCTCATACCTTCCCTAATATCACTGCGTTTTCATGCACATCTCATCACGTCCCCTATATCTCTGTATATTCACGCACCTCCCATAGCATCCCCTATATCGCTGTGCCTTGCGCACCACTCATACCTTTCCCTATATCTCCCTGTTTACCACGCACCTCCCATGGCTTCGCCTACATCGCTGTGTTTTTGTGCACCTCTCATACCTTCCCCTATATCGCCCTGTTTTTGCGCACATCCCATAACTTCACTTTTATCACTGTGTTATTGCTTACCTCTCATAGCTTCCCCTATATCGCCGTGTTTTCGCGCACCTCTCATGTCTTCACCTATATCGCTGTGTTTCTGCACCTCTCATTACTTCCCCTATATCACTCTGTGTTCTCGCACTTCTGATACAGTTCCCTGTATCAACGTGTTTTCGCGCACCTCTCATAATTTCACCTATATCGCCCTGTTCTCGCACACCTTTCATATCTTCCCCTATATCACTGTTTTTTTGCGCATGTCCCATAGCGTCCCCTATATCGCTGTGTTTTCTCGCCCCTCTGATACATTCCCCTGTATCGTCGTGGTTTCGCGCACATCCCATAGGTTCCAGTATATTGCCCTGTTTTTGCGCACCTCTCATGTCTTCCCCGATATCACGGTGTTTTCGCGCACCTCTCATAGCATCCCCTATATCGCTGTGCCTTCGCACACCTCTCATAACTTCCCCTATATCGCCCTGTTTTCGCTCACCTCCCATACCTTCCACAATATCGCTGTGTTTTCGTGCACCTCTCATACCTTCCCTTATCTCGCTGCGTTTTCACGCTCCTCTCATAACTTCTCCTATATCACTGCATTTTTGTGCAGCTCTTATACCTTCCCCTATATTGCCGTCTTTTCATGCACATCTCATAGCGTCCCCTATATCGCTGTGTATTCGCGCACTTCCCATAGCATCCCTTATATTGCTGTGCCTACGCGCACATCTCATACCTTCCCCTATATCGCCCTGTTTTCGCGCACCTTCCATACCTTCCCCTATATCGCTGTGTTTTCATGCACCTCTCGTACCTCCCCCTATATCGCCGTGTTTTCACGCATCTCTCATAATTTCTCCTATATCGCCGTATTTTTGCTCACCTCTCATACATTCCCCAATATCGCTGTGTCTTCGTGTACCTCTCATACGTCCCCTTATATCACTGTGTTTTCACGCACCTCTCATAACTTCCCCTGTATTGCTGTATTTTTGCGCACCTCTCATAACTTCCCCTATATTGCCATGTTTTTATGCACATCTCATAACGTCCCCTCTATCGCTGTGTATTCGCGCACCTCCCATAGCACCCCCTATATCGCTGTGGCTTCGCGCACCTCTCATACCTTCCCCTATATCGCCCTTTTTTCGCGCACATCCCATACCTTCCATTATATTGCCCTGTTTTCGCGCACCTCTCATGTCTTCCACTACATCGCTGTGTTTTCTGGCACCTCTGATGCATTCCCCTGTAACACCAAGATTTCGCGCACCTCTCATACTTTCTCCTATATCGCCGTGTTTACGCGCACCTCTCATACCTGCCCCTATATCGCCATGTTTTTATGCACATCTCATACCGTCTCCTATATCGCTGTGTTTTTGCGCACCTCCCATAGCATCCCCTATATCGCTGTGCCTTCGTGCACCTCTCATACCTTACTCTATATCGCCCTGTTTTATCGCACCTCCTATACCTTCCCTTATATCACTGCGTTTTCGTGCACCTCTCATACCTTCCCTTATATCGTTCTGTTTTCACGCACCTCTCATAAATTCTCCTATATCGCTGTATTTTTGCGCAGTTCTTATACCTTCCCCTATATCGCCGTGTTTTCATCCATATATCATAACGTCCCCTATATCGCTGTGTATTCGCGCACCTCCCATAGCATCCCTTATATTGCTGTGCCTTCGCGCACATCTCATATCTTCCCGCATGTCGCCCTGCTTTCGCACACCTCCCATACCGTCCCATATATCGCTGTATTTTCGCACACCTCTCATGGTTTCCCCAATATCGCCGTGTTTTCATGCACATCTCATAATGTCCCCTATATCGCTTTGTATTCGCGCACCTCCCATAGCATCCCTTATATTGCTGTGCCTTCGCACACCTCTCATACCTTCCCCTATATCGCCCTGTTTTCGCGCACTTCCATACCTCCCCCTATATCGCTGTGTTTTCACGCACCTCTCATAATTTCTCCTTATCGCCGTATTTTTGCGCACCTCTCATGGCTTCCCCAATATCGCCGTGTTTTCACGCACATCTCTTAACGTCCCATATAACGCGTAGTATTCGCGCACCTGCCATAGCATCCCCTATATCGCTGTGCCTTAGCGCACCTCTCATACCTTCCCCTATGCCGTCCTGTTTTCGCACACCTCCCATGGCATCCCCTATATCGCTCTGCCTTCGCGCACCGCTCATACCTTCCCCTATATCGCCCTGTTTACCACGCACCTCCCATGGCTTCGCCTACATCGCTGTGTTTTTGTGCACCTCTCATACTTTCCCCTATATCGCCCTGTTTTTGCGCACATCCCATAACTTCACCTTTATCACTGTGTTATTGCTTACCTCTCATAGCTTCCCCGATATCGCCGTAATTTCGCGCACCTCTCATTTCTTCACCTATATCGCTGTGTTTCTGCAGCTCTCATTACTTCCCCTATATCAATCTGTGTTCTCGCACTTCTGATACAGTTCCCTGTATCAACGTGTTTTCGCGCACCTCTCATAATTGCACCTATATCGCCCTGTTCTCGCACACCTCTCATATCTTCCCCTATATCACTGCTTTTTTGCGCATGTCCCATAGCTTCCCCTATATCGCTGTGTTTTCTCGCCCCTCTGATACATTCCCCTTTTTCGTTGTGGTTTCGCGCACATCCCTTGGGTTCCAGTATATTGCCCTGTTTTTGCGCACCTCTCATGTCTTCCCCTATATCACGGTGTTTTCGCGCACCTCTCATAGCATCCCCTATATCGCTGTGCCTTCGCACACCTCTCATAACTTCCCCTATATCGCCCTGTTTTCGCGCACCTCCCATACCTTCCCCAATATCGCTGTGTTTTCGTGCACCTCTCATACCTTCCCTTATCTCGCTGTGTTTTCACGCACCTCTCATAACTTCTCCTATATCACTGTATTTTTGTGCAGCTCTTATACCTTCCCCTATATTGCCGTGTTTTCATGCACATCTCATACCTTCCCCTATATCGCTGTGTTTTCGCACACCTCTCATAACTTCTCCTATATCGCTGTGTTTTTGTGCACCTCTCATACCTTCCCTAATATCACTGCGTTTTGATGCACATCTTATCACGTCCACTATATCGCTGTGTATTCACGCACCTCCCATAGCATCCCCTATACCGCTGTGCCTTGCGAACCTCTCATAGCTTCCCCTATATCGCTGTCTTTTCGCGCACATCCCATAGATTCACCTTTATCGCTGTGTTATTGCTCACCTCTCATAGCTTCCCCTGTATCGCCGTCTTTGCTCACCTCTCATGTCTTCACCTAGATCGCTATGTATTCGATCCTCTCAATACTTCCCCTATATCTCTGTGTTTTCTCGCACATCTGATACATTCTCCCGTATCACCGTGTTTTCGCACACCTTTCATAATTTCCCCTATTTCGCCGTGTTCTCGCGCACCTCTCATAACTTCCCCTATGTTTTCCCCTGTGTTTTCGCGCACGTCCCATTGCGTCCCCTATATCGCTGTGTTTTCGCGCACCTCTCATAGTTTCCCCTATATCGCCCTGTTTTCGTGCACATCCCATAGCTTCCACTATATTGCCCTGTTTTCGCGCACCTCTCATGTATTCCACTACATAGCTGTGTTTTCTGGCACCTCTGATGCATTCCCCTGTAATGCCAAGTTTTCGCGCACCTCTCATACTTTCCCCTATATCGCCGTATTTACGCGCACCTCTCATACCTCCCCCTATATCGCCATGTTTTTATGCACATCTCATACCGTCTCCTATATCGTTGTGTTTTCGCACACCTCTCATACCTTCCCCAAAATCGCCGTGTATTCATGCACATCTCATACCGTCCCCTATATCGCTGTGTTTTGGCACACCTCCCATAGTTCACCTACATCGCTGTTTTCGCGCACATCCCATAGCTTCACCTTGATCACTGTGTTATTGCTCACCTCTCATAGCTTACCCTATATCGCCGTGTTTTCGCGCACCTCGCATGTCTTCACCTATATCGCTATGTTTTCGCTCCTATCATTAATTCCCCTATATCGCTGTGTTTTCTCGCACCTCTGATACATTCTCCTATATTGCCATGTTTTCGTGCACCTCTTACAATTTCCCCTATATCGCCGTGTTCTCGCCCACCTCTCAAACCTTCCCCTATATCACTGTTTTTTTGCGCAAGTCACATAGCGTCCCCTATATCGCTGTATTTTCTCGCACCTCTGATACATTCCCCTGTTTCGCCGTGGTTTCGCGCACATCCCATAGGTTCCACTGTATTGCCCTCTTTTCGCGCACCTCCCATACCTTCCCCGATATCGCTGTGTTTTCATGCATCTCTCATACCTTCCCCTATATCGCTGTGTTTTTGCACACCTCTCATAAATCCCCCTACATCGCTGTGTTTTCTCGCACCTCTGATGCATTTATATGATTCGACAAGTTTTCGCGCACTTCTCATACTTTCCGCTATTTCGCTGTGTTTTCGTGCACCTCTCATAACTTCCCCTATATTGCTGTCTTGTCACGCACATCCCATAGTTTCACCTTTATCGCTGTTTTATTGCTCACCTCTCATAGCTTCCCCTTTATCGCCGTGTTTTCGCGCACTTCTCATGTCTTCCCCTAATAGCCCTGTTTTCACGCACCTCTCATAACTTCTCCTATATCGCTGTATTTTTGCGCTCCTCTCATATCTTCCCCTATATTGCCGTGCTTTCATGCACATCTCATAACGTCCCCTATATCGCCCTGTTTTCGCGCACCTCCCATACCTTCCCCGATATCGCTGTGTTTTCATGCACCTCTCATACCTTCCCCTATATCACTGTGCCTTCGCGCACCTCTCATACCTTCCCCTATATCGCCCTGTTTTCGCGCACCTCCCATACCGTCCCCGATATTGCTGTGCTTTCATGCACCTCTCGTACCTTCCCCTATATGGCTGTGTTTTTGCGCACCTCTTATACCTTCCGCTACATCGCTGTGTTTTTGCGTACCTCTCATGGCTTCACCTATATCGCTGTGTTTCTGCACCTCTCATTACTTCCCCTATATCACTCTGTGTTCTCGCACTTCTGATACAGTTCCCTGTATCAACGTGTTTTCGCGCACCTCTCATAATTTCACCTATATCGCCCTGTTCTCGCACACCTTTCATATCTTCCCCTATATCACTGTTTTTTTGCGCATGTCCCATAGCGTCCCCTATATCGCTGTGTTTTCTCGCCCCTCTGATACATTCCCCTGTATCGTCGTGGTTTCGCGCACATCCCATAGGTTCCAGTATATTGCCCTGTTTTTGCGCACCTCTCATGTCTTCCCCGATATCACGGTGTTTTCGCGCACCTCTCATAGCATCCCCTATATCGCTGTGCCTTCGCACACCTCTCATAACTTCCCCTATATCGCCCTGTTTTCGCTCACCTCCCATACCTTCCACAATATCGCTGTGTTTTCGTGCACCTCTCATACCTTCCCTTATCTCGCTGCGTTTTCACGCTCCTCTCATAACTTCTCCTATATCACTGCATTTTTGTGCAGCTCTTATACCTTCCCCTATATTGCCGTCTTTTCATGCACATCTCATAGCGTCCCCTATATCGCTGTGTATTCGCGCACTTCCCATAGCATCCCTTATATTGCTGTGCCTACGCGCACATCTCATACCTTCCCCTATATCGCCCTGTTTTCGCGCACCTTCCATACCTTCCCCTATATCGCTGTGTTTTCATGCACCTCTCGTACCTCCCCCTATATCGCCGTGTTTTCACGCATCTCTCATAATTTCTCCTATATCGCCGTATTTTTGCTCACCTCTCATACATTCCCCAATATCGCTGTGTCTTCGTGTACCTCTCATACGTCCCCTTATATCACTGTGTTTTCACGCACCTCTCATAACTTCCCCTGTATTGCTGTATTTTTGCGCACCTCTCATAACTTCCCCTATATTGCCATGTTTTTATGCACATCTCATAACGTCCCCTCTATCGCTGTGTATTCGCGCACCTCCCATAGCACCCCCTATATCGCTGTGGCTTCGCGCACCTCTCATACCTTCCCCTATATCGCCCTTTTTTCGCGCACATCCCATACCTTCCATTATATTGCCCTGTTTTCGCGCACCTCTCATGTCTTCCACTACATCGCTGTGTTTTCTGGCACCTCTGATGCATTCCCCTGTAACACCAAGATTTCGCGCACCTCTCATACTTTCTCCTATATCGCCGTGTTTACGCGCACCTCTCATACCTGCCCCTATATCGCCATGTTTTTATGCACATCTCATACCGTCTCCTATATCGCTGTGTTTTTGCGCACCTCCCATAGCATCCCCTATATCGCTGTGCCTTCGTGCACCTCTCATACCTTACTCTATATCGCCCTGTTTTATCGCACCTCCTATACCTTCCCTTATATCACTGCGTTTTCGTGCACCTCTCATACCTTCCCTTATATCGTTCTGTTTTCACGCACCTCTCATAAATTCTCCTATATCGCTGTATTTTTGCGCAGTTCTTATACCTTCCCCTATATCGCCGTGTTTTCATCCATATATCATAACGTCCCCTATATCGCTGTGTATTCGCGCACCTCCCATAGCATCCCTTATATTGCTGTGCCTTCGCGCACATCTCATATCTTCCCGCATGTCGCCCTGCTTTCGCACACCTCCCATACCGTCCCATATATCGCTGTATTTTCGCACACCTCTCATGGTTTCCCCAATATCGCCGTGTTTTCATGCACATCTCATAATGTCCCCTATATCGCTTTGTATTCGCGCACCTCCCATAGCATCCCTTATATTGCTGTGCCTTCGCGCACCTCTCATACCTTCCCCTATATCGCCCTGTTTTCGCGCACTTCCATACCTCCCCCTATATCGCTGTGTTTTCACGCACCTCTCATAATTTCTCCTTATCGCCGTATTTTTGCGCACCTCTCATGGCTTCCCCAATATCGCCGTGTTTTCACGCACATCTCTTAACGTCCCATATAACGCGTAGTATTCGCGCACCTGCCATAGCATCCCCTATATCGCTGTGCCTTAGCGCACCTCTCATACCTTCCCCTATGCCGTCCTGTTTTCGCACACCTCCCATGGCATCCCCTATATCGCTCTGCCTTCGCGCACCGCTCATACCTTCCCCTATATCGCCCTGTTTACCACGCACCTCCCATGGCTTCGCCTACATCGCTGTGTTTTTGTGCACCTCTCATACTTTCCCCTATATCGCCCTGTTTTTGCGCACATCCCATAACTTCACCTTTATCACTGTGTTATTGCTTACCTCTCATAGCTTCCCCGATATCGCCGTAATTTCGCGCACCTCTCATTTCTTCACCTATATCGCTGTGTTTCTGCAGCTCTCATTACTTCCCCTATATCAATCTGTGTTCTCGCACTTCTGATACAGTTCCCTGTATCAACGTGTTTTCGCGCACCTCTCATAATTGCACCTATATCGCCCTGTTCTCGCACACCTCTCATATCTTCCCCTATATCACTGCTTTTTTGCGCATGTCCCATAGCTTCCCCTATATCGCTGTGTTTTCTCGCCCCTCTGATACATTCCCCTTTTTCGTTGTGGTTTCGCGCACATCCCTTGGGTTCCAGTATATTGCCCTGTTTTTGCGCACCTCTCATGTCTTCCCCTATATCACGGTGTTTTCGCGCACCTCTCATAGCATCCCCTATATCGCTGTGCCTTCGCACACCTCTCATAACTTCCCCTATATCGCCCTGTTTTCGCGCACCTCCCATACCTTCCCCAATATCGCTGTGTTTTCGTGCACCTCTCATACCTTCCCTTATCTCGCTGTGTTTTCACGCACCTCTCATAACTTCTCCTATATCACTGTATTTTTGTGCAGCTCTTATACCTTCCCCTATATTGCCGTGTTTTCATGCACATCTCATACCTTCCCCTATATCGCTGTGTTTTCGCACACCTCTCATAACTTCTCCTATATCGCTGTGTTTTTGTGCACCTCTCATACCTTCCCTAATATCACTGCGTTTTGATGCACATCTTATCACGTCCACTATATCGCTGTGTATTCACGCACCTCCCATAGCATCCCCTATACCGCTGTGCCTTGCGAACCTCTCATAGCTTCCCCTATATCGCTGTCTTTTCGCGCACATCCCATAGATTCACCTTTATCGCTGTGTTATTGCTCACCTCTCATAGCTTCCCCTGTATCGCCGTCTTTGCTCACCTCTCATGTCTTCACCTAGATCGCTATGTATTCGATCCTCTCAATACTTCCCCTATATCTCTGTGTTTTCTCGCACATCTGATACATTCTCCCGTATCACCGTGTTTTCGCACACCTTTCATAATTTCCCCTATTTCGCCGTGTTCTCGCGCACCTCTCATAACTTCCCCTATGTTTTCCCCTGTGTTTTCGCGCACGTCCCATTGCGTCCCCTATATCGCTGTGTTTTCGCGCACCTCTCATAGTTTCCCCTATATCGCCCTGTTTTCGTGCACATCCCATAGCTTCCACTATATTGCCCTGTTTTCGCGCACCTCTCATGTATTCCACTACATAGCTGTGTTTTCTGGCACCTCTGATGCATTCCCCTGTAATGCCAAGTTTTCGCGCACCTCTCATACTTTCCCCTATATCGCCGTATTTACGCGCACCTCTCATACCTCCCCCTATATCGCCATGTTTTTATGCACATCTCATACCGTCTCCTATATCGTTGTGTTTTCGCACACCTCTCATACCTTCCCCAAAATCGCCGTGTATTCATGCACATCTCATACCGTCCCCTATATCGCTGTGTTTTGGCACACCTCCCATAGTTCACCTACATCGCTGTTTTCGCGCACATCCCATAGCTTCACCTTGATCACTGTGTTATTGCTCACCTCTCATAGCTTACCCTATATCGCCGTGTTTTCGCGCACCTCGCATGTCTTCACCTATATCGCTATGTTTTCGCTCCTATCATTAATTCCCCTATATCGCTGTGTTTTCTCGCACCTCTGATACATTCTCCTATATTGCCATGTTTTCGTGCACCTCTTACAATTTCCCCTATATCGCCGTGTTCTCGCCCACCTCTCAAACCTTCCCCTATATCACTGTTTTTTTGCGCAAGTCACATAGCGTCCCCTATATCGCTGTATTTTCTCGCACCTCTGATACATTCCCCTGTTTCGCCGTGGTTTCGCGCACATCCCATAGGTTCCACTGTATTGCCCTCTTTTCGCGCACCTCCCATACCTTCCCCGATATCGCTGTGTTTTCATGCATCTCTCATACCTTCCCCTATATCGCTGTGTTTTTGCACACCTCTCATAAATCCCCCTACATCGCTGTGTTTTCTCGCACCTCTGATGCATTTATATGATTCGACAAGTTTTCGCGCACTTCTCATACTTTCCGCTATTTCGCTGTGTTTTCGTGCACCTCTCATAACTTCCCCTATATTGCTGTCTTGTCACGCACATCCCATAGTTTCACCTTTATCGCTGTTTTATTGCTCACCTCTCATAGCTTCCCCTTTATCGCCGTGTTTTCGCGCACTTCTCATGTCTTCCCCTAATAGCCCTGTTTTCACGCACCTCTCATAACTTCTCCTATATCGCTGTATTTTTGCGCTCCTCTCATATCTTCCCCTATATTGCCGTGCTTTCATGCACATCTCATAACGTCCCCTATATCGCCCTGTTTTCGCGCACCTCCCATACCTTCCCCGATATCGCTGTGTTTTCATGCACCTCTCATACCTTCCCCTATATCACTGTGCCTTCGCGCACCTCTCATACCTTCCCCTATATCGCCCTGTTTTCGCGCACCTCCCATACCGTCCCCGATATTGCTGTGCTTTCATGCACCTCTCGTACCTTCCCCTATATGGCTGTGTTTTTGCGCACCTCTTATACCTTCCGCTACATCGCTGTGTTTTTGCGTACCTCTCATGGCTTCACCTATATCGCTGTGTTTTAGCTCCTCTCATAACTTCCCTACATCGCTGTGTTTTCTCGCCCCTCTGATGCATTCCCATGTATCGCCAACTTTTCGCGCACCTCTCATACTTTCCCCTATTTCGCCGTGTTTTCATGCACATCTCATACCGTCCCCAATATAACTGTGTTTTCGCGCACCTCCCTTAGAATCCCCTATATCGCTGTTCCTTCGTTCACCTCTCATACCTTCCCCTATTTCACTGTGCCTTCGTGCACCTCTCATACCTTCCACGATATCGCCCTGTTTTCGTGCACCTCTCATAATTTCCCTTATATTGCAGTGTTTTCATGCACTTCTCATAACGTTCCCTATATCGCCCTCTTTTCGCGCACCTCCCATACCTTCCCCGATATCGCTGTGTTTTCATGCTCTCTCATACCTTCCACTACATCGCTGTGTTTTTGCGCAGCTCTCATACATTCCCCTATATCGCTGTGTTTTTGCACACCTCTCATAATTTCCCCTACATCGCTGTGTTTTCTCGCACCTCTGATGCATTTATATGAATCGACAAGTTTTCGCGCACCTCTCATACTTTCCGCTATTTCGCCGTGTTTTCATGCACCTCTCATAGCTTCCCCTATATAGCCGTGTATTCATGCACATTTCATACATTCCCCTATATTGCTGTCTTTTCGTGCACATCCCATAGCTTCACCTTTATCGCTGTTTTATTGCTCACCTCTCATAGCTTCCCCTTTATCGCCGTGTTTTCGCGCACCTCTCATGTCTTCCCCTAATTGCCCTGTTTTCACGCACCTCTCATAACTTCTCCTATATCGCTGTATTTTTGCGCTCCTCTCATATCTTCCCCTATATTGCCGTGCTTTCATGCACATCTCATGACGTCCCCTATATCGCCCTGTTTTCGCGCACCTCCCATACCTTCCCCGATATTGCTGTGTTTTCATCCACCTCTCATACCTTCCCCTATATGGCTGTGTTTTTGTGCACCTCTGATACCTTCCCCTATACGCTGTGTTTTCGCGCACCTCTCATGGCTTCCCCTATATCGCCATGTTTTCGCGCAATCTCATACCGTCCCCTATATCGCTGTGTTTTGGCGCACATACCATAGCTTCACCTTTATCGCTGTGTTATTGCTCACCTCTCATAGCTTCCCCTATATCGCCGTGTTTTCGCGGACCTCTCATGTCTTCACCTATATCGCTATGTTTTCGCTCCTCTCATTACTTCTTTTATATCGCTGTGTTTCCTCGCACCTCTGATACATTCCCTTGTATCACCATGTTTTCGTGCACCTCTCATAATTTACCCTATATCGCCATATTCTCGCACACCTCTCATAATTTCCCCTATATCGCTGTGTTTTCACGCACGTCCCATAGCGTCCCCTATATCGCTGTGTTTTCGGGCACCTCTCATATTGTCCCTATATCGCCATGTTTTCGCGCACATCCCATAGCTTTCACTATATTGCCCTGTTTTCATGCACCTCTCATGTCTTCCTCTATATTACTGTGTTTTCATGCACCTCCCATAGCATCCCCTATATCGATGTGCCTTAGCGCTCCTCTCATACCTTCCCCTATATCGCACTGTTTACGCGCAGCTGCCATTCCTTCCCCTATATCGCTTTGTTTTCACGCACCTCTAATAACTTCTCCTATATCGCTGTATTTTTGCGCATCTCTCAAACCTTCCTCTATATCGCCATGTTTTCATGCACATTTCATAACGTCCCCTATATCGCTGTGTATTCGCGCACCTGCCATAGAATCTGCTATATCGCTGTGCCTTCGCGCACATCTCATACCTTCCCTTATATTGCCCTGTTTTCGCGCACATCCCATAGCTTTGCCTTTATCGCCGTGTTTTCGCGCACCTCTCATACCTTCCCCAATATAACTGTGTTTTCGCGCACATCCCTTAGAATCCCCTATATCGCTGTGCCTTCGTGCACCTCTCATACCTTCCCCGATATCGCCCTGTTTTCGCGCACCTCCCATACCTTCCCCGATATCGCTGTGTTTTGATGCATCTCTCATACCTTCCCCTATATCGCTGTGTTTTTGCACACCTCTCATAACTTCCCCTACATCGCTGTGTTTTCTTTCACCTCTGATGCATTTATATGAATCGACAAGTTTTCGCGCACCTCTCATACATTCCCCTATTTCGCTGTGATTTCCTGCACCTCTGTGGCATTCCACCGTATCGCCGTGTTTTTGCGCTCATCCCATAGCTTCGCCTACATCGCTGCGTTTTCGCTCCCCTCTCATACCTTCCCCTATATCGCTGTGTTTTCGCTTCTCTCATAACTTCCTCTATATCGCTGTGATTTCTTGCACCTCTGTGGCATTCCACCGTATCGCCGTGTTTTTGCGCTCATCCCATAGCTTCGCCTACATCGCTGCGTTTTCGCTCACCTCTCATACCTTCCCCTATATCGTTGTTTTTTCGCGCACATCCCATATCTTCACCTTCATCTTCGCTCTGTTATTGCTCACCTCTCATAGCTTCCACTATATCACCGTGTTTTCGCGTACCTCTCATGTCTTCACCTATATCGCTATGTTTTTGCTCCTCTCATTACTTCCCTTATACCGCTGTGTTATCTCGCAACTCTGACACATTCCCCTGTATCGCCGTGTTTTCACGCACCTCTCATAATTTCCCCTATATCGCCGTGTTCTCGCACACCTCTCATACATTCCGCTATATCACTGTGTTTTCGCGCACGTCCCATAGCGTCCCCTATATCGCTGTGTTTTCGGGCACCTCTCACAATTTCTCCTATATTGCTGTGTTTTTGCGCACCACTGATACCTTCCCCTATACGCTGTGTTTTCGCGCACCTCTCATGGCTTCCCCTATATCGCCATGTTTTCTCGCAATCTCATACCGTCCCCTATATCGCTGTGTTTTGGCGCACATACCATAGCTTCACCTTTATCGCTGTGTTATTGCTCACCTCTCACAGCTTCCCCTATATCGCCGTGTTTTCGCGGACCTCTCATGTCTTCACCTATATCGCTATGTTTTCGCTCCTCTCATTACTTCCCTTATATCGCTGTGTTTTCTCGCACCTCTGATACATTCCCTTGTATCGCCATGTTTTCGCGCACCTCTCATAATTTACCCTATATCGCCATGTTCTCGCACACCTCTCATAATTTCCCCTATATCGCTGTGTTTTCGCGCACGTCCCATAGCGTCCCCTATATCGCTGTGTTTTCGGGCACCTCTCATACTGTCCCTGTATCGCCATGTTTTCGCGCACACCCATAGCGTTCACTATATTGCCCTGTTTTCATGCACCTCTCATGTCTTCCTCTATATTACTGTGTTTTCATGCACCTCCCATAGCATCCCCTATATCGATGTGCCTTGGCGCTCCTCTCATACCTTCCCCTATATCGCCCTGTTTACGCGCAGCTCCCATTCCTTCCCCTATATCGCTGTGTTTTCATGCACCTCTCATACCTTCCCCTATATCGCCGTGTTCTCGCACACCTCTCATACCTTCCCCTATATCACTGTGCTTTCGCGCACATCCCATAGCATCCCCTATATCACTGTGCCTTCACGCACTTCTCATACCTTTCCCTATATCGCCCTGTTTTTACGTACCTCCCATACCTTCCCCGATATCGCTGCGTTTTCGCTCACCTCTCATACCTTCCCCTATATCGTTGTCTTTTCGCACACATCCCATATCTTCACCTTTATCGCTGTGTTATTGCTCACCTCTCATAGCTTCCACTATATCACCGTGTTTTCGCGTACCTCTCATGTCTTCACCTAAATCGCTATGTTTTTCCTCCTCTCATTACTTCCCTTATACCGCTGTGTTATCTCGCAACTTTGATACATTCCACTGTATCGCCGTGTTTTCGCGCACCTCTCATAATTTCCCGTATATCACTGTATTTTCGCGCACGTCCCATAGCGTCCCCTATATCACTGTGTTTTCGGGCACCTCTTATACCGTTCCCTATATCGCCATGTTTTCGCACACATCCCATTGCTTCCACTATATTGCCCTGTTTTTGCGCACCTCTCATGTCTTCCCCTATATCACAGTGCTTTCGCGCACCTCTCAGAGCATCCTCTTTATCGCTGTGCCTTCGCGCACCTCTCATACCTTCCCTTATATCGCCCTGTTTTCGCGCACCTCCCATACATTCCCCTATATCGCTGTGTTTTCATGCACCTCTCATAACTTGTCCTGTATCGCAGCATTTTTGCGCACCTCTCATACCTTCCCCCATATTGCCGTGTTTTCATGCACATCTCATAACGTCCCCTATATTGCTGTGTATTCGCGCACCTCCCACAGCATCCCCTATATCACTGTGCCTTCGTGCACCTCTCATACCTTCCCCTATATCGCTGTGTTTTTGCGCACCTCTCATACCTTCCCCTACATCGCTGTGTTTTCACGCACCTCTCATAACTTCCCCTATATTGCTGTCTTGTCACGCACATCCCATAGCTTCACCTTTATCACTGTGTTATTGCTTACCTCTCATAGCTTCCCCTATATCGCCGGGATTTCGCGCACCACTCATGTCTTCACTTCTATCGCTATGTTTTCGCTCCTCTCATTACTTCCCTTATGTCGCTGTGTTTTTTCGCACCTCTGATAAATTCCCCAGTGTCGCCGTGTTCTCGCACACCTCTCATACCTTCCCCTATATCACTGTGCTTTAACGCACGTCCCATAGCATCCCCTATACCACTGTGCCTTCACGCACTTCTCATACCTTTCCCTATATCGCCCTGTTTTCACGCACCTCTCATAACTTCTGCTGTATCGCTGTATTTTTGCGCTCCTCTCATATCTTCCCCTATATTGCCGTGTTTTCATGCACATCTCACAATGTCCCCTATATCGCCCTGTTTTCGCGCACCTCCCATACCTTCTCCGATATCGCTGTGTTTTCATGCACCTCTCATACCTTCCCCTATATTGCTGTTCCTTCGTTCACCTCTCATAACTTCCCTACATCGCTGTGTTTTCTCGCACCTCTGATGCATTCCCCTGTATCGCCGTGTTTTCGTGCACTTCTCATAACGTCCCCTATATAGCTGTGTATTCGTGCACCTCCCATGGCCCCCTATATCACTGTGCCTTCGCGCACCTCTCATATCTTCCCCTATATCGCCCTGTTTTCGCTTACTTCCCATAACTTTCCCGATATCGCTGTGTTTTTGCACACCTCTCATACCTTCCCCTATATCGCTGTGTTTTCATGCACCTCTCATGGCTTCCCCAATATCGCCGTGTATTCATGCACATATCGTACTGTCCCCTTTATCGCTGTGTTTTTGCGTACCTCTCATGGCTTCCCCTATATCGCTGTGTTTTAGCTCCTCTCATAACTTCCCTACATCGCTGTGTTTTCTCGCCCCTCTGATGCATTCCCATGTATCGCCAACTTTTCGCGCACCTCTCATACTTTCCCCTATTTCGCCGTGTTTTCATGCACCTCTCATAGCTTCCCGTATATAGCCGTGTTTTCATGCACATCTCATACCGTCCCCAATATAACTGTGTTTTCGCACACCTCCCTTACAATCCCCTATGTCGCTATTCCTTCGTTCACCTCTCATACCTTCCCCTATATCACTGTGCCTTCGTGCACCTCTCATACCTTCCACAATATCGCCCTGTTTTCGCGCACCTCTCATAACTTCTCCTATATCGTTGTATTTTTGCACACCTCTCATATCTTCCCCTATATTGCTGTGTTTTCATGCACTTCTCATAACGGCCCCTATATCGCCCTCTTTTCGCGCACCTCCCATACCTTCCCCGATATCGCTGTGTTTTCATGCATCTCTCATACCTTCCCCTATATCGCTGTGTTTATGCACACCTCTCATAACTTCCCCTACATCGCTGTCTTTTCTCGCACCTCTGACGCATCTATATGAATCGACAAGTTTTCGCGCACCTCTCATACTTTCCCCTATTTTGCTGTGTTTTCGTTCACCTCTCATGGCTTCCCCGATATCGCCATGTATTCATGCACATTTCATACATTCCCCTATATTGCTGTCTTTTCGTGCACATCCCATAGCTTCACCTTTATCGCTGTTTTATTGCTCACCTCTCATAGCTTACCCTTTATAGCCGTGTTTTCGCGCACCTCTCTTGTCTTCCCCTAATCACCCTGTTTTCACGCACCTCTCATAACTTCTCCTGTATCGCTGTATTTTTGCGCTCCTCTCATATCTTCCCCTATATGGCCGTGTTTTCATGCACGTCTCACAACGTCCCCTCATATCTTCCCCTATATTGCTGTGTTTTCATGCACTTCTCATAACGGCCCCTATATCGCCCTCTTTTCGCGCACCTCCCATACCTTCTCCGATATCGCTGTGTTTTCATGCACCTCTCATACCTTCCCCTATATCGCTGTGTTTTTGCACACCTCTCATAACTTCCCCTACATCGCTGTGTTTTCTCGTACCTCTGATGCATTTATATGAATCGACAAGTTTTCGCGCACCTCTCATACTTTCCGCTATTTCGCTGTGTTTTCGTGCACCTCTCATAGCTTCCCCTATATCACTGTGTTTTCGCGCACATCTCTTAGCATCCCCTATATCGCTGTTCCTTCGTTCACCTCTCATACAATCCCCTATAACGCCCTGCTTTTGCGTACCTCACATACCTTCCCCTATATCGCTGCGTTTTCACGCACCTCTCATAACTTCCCCTGTATCATCCTGTTTTCGCACAGCTCTCATACCTTTCCCTATATCACTGTGTTTTCACGCAACTTTCATAACTTCCCCTATATCGTTGTGTTTTTGCGCACCTCTCATACCTTCCCCTATATCGCTGTGTTTTCGCTTCTCTCATAACTTCCCCTATATCGCTGTGATTTCTTGCACCTCTGTGGCATTCCACCGTATCGCCGTGTTTTTGTGCTCATCCCATAGATTCACCTACATCGCTGCGTTTTTGCTCACCTCTCATACCTTCCCCTATATCGTTGTCTTTTCGCGCACATCCCATATCTTCACCTTTATCGCTGTGTTATTGCTCACCTCTCATAGCTTCCACTATATCGCCGTGTTTTCGTGTACCTCCCATACATTCACCTATATCGCTGTGTTTCTGCACCTCTCATTACTTCCCCTATATCGCTGTGTTTTCATGCACCTCTCATAACTTCTCCTATATCGCAGCATTTTTGCGCACCTCTCATACCTTCCCCCATATTGCCGTGTTTTCATGCACATCTCATAACGTCCCTTATATTGCTCTGTATTCGCGCACCTCCCACAGCATCCCCTATATCACTGTGCCTTCGTGCACCTCTCATACCTTCCCTTATATCGCTGTGTTTTTGCGCACCTCTCATACTTTCCCCTACATCGCTGTTTTCACGCACCTCTCATAACTTCCCCTATATTGCTGTCTTGTCTCGCACATCCCATAGCTTCATCTTTATCACTGTGTTATTGCTTACCTCTCATAGCTTCCCCTATATCGCCGGGATTTCGCGCACCACTCATGTCTTCACTTCTATCGCTATGTTTTCGCTCCTCTCATTACTTCCTTTATGTCGCTGTGTTTTTTCGCACCTCTGATAAATTCCCCAGTATCACCGTGTTCTCGCACACCTCTCATACCTTCCCCTATATCACTGTGCTTTCGCGCACGTCCCATAGCATCCCCTATATCACTGTGCCTTCACGCACTTCTCATACCTTTCCCTATATCGCCCTGTTTTCACGCACCTCCCATACCTTCCCCGATATCGCTGTGTTTTCATGCACCTCTCAGAACTTCCCCTATATCACTGTGTATTTGCGCACCTCTCATACCTTCCCCTATATCGCTGTGTTTTTGCACACCTCTCATACCTTCCCCTATATCGCTGTGTTTTCGCGCACCTCTCATGGCTTCCCCGATATCGCCGTGTATTCATGCACATTTCATACATTCCCCTATATTGCTGTCTTTTCGTGCACATCCCATAGCTTCACCTTTATCGCTGTTTTATTGCTCACCTCTCATAGCTTCCCCTTTATCGCCGTGTTTTCGCGCACCTCTCATGTCTTCCCCTAATCGCCCTGTTTTCACGCACCTCTCATAACTTCTCCTATATCGCTGTATTTTTGCGCTCCTCTCATATCTTCCCCTATATTGCCGTGCTTTCATGCACATCTCATAACGTCCCCTATATCGCCCTGTTTTCGCGCACCTCCCATACCTTCCCCGATATCGCTGTGTTTTCATGCACCTCCCATACCTTCCCCTATATCACTGTGCCTTCGCGCACCTCTCATACCTTCCCCTATATCTCTGTGTTTTTGCACACCTCTCATAACTTCCCCTACATCACTGTGTTTTCTCGCACCTCTGATGCATTTATATGAATCGACAAGTTTTCGCGCACCTCTCATACTTTCCCCTATTTCGCCGTGTTTTCGTGCACCTCTCATAGCTTCCCCTATATAGCCATGTATTCATGCACATTTCATACATTCCCCTATATTGCTGTCTTTTCGTGCACATCCCATAGCTTCACCTTTATCGCTGTTTTATTGCTCACCTCTCATAGCTTCCCCGTTATCGCCGTATTTTCGCGCACCTCTCATGTCTTCCCCTAATTGCTCTGTTTTCACGCACCTCTCATAACTTCTCCTATATCGCTGTATTTTTGCGCTCCTCTCATATCTTCCTCTATATTGCCGTGCTTTCATGCACATCTCATAACGTCCCCTATATCGCCCTGTTTTCGCGCACCTCCCATACCTTCCCCGATATTGCTGTGTTTTCATGCACCTCTCATACCTTCCCCTATATGGCTGTGTTTTTGTGCACCTCTGATACCTTCCCCTATATGCTGTGTTTTCGCGCACCTCTCATGGCTTCCCCTATATCGCCATGTTTTCGCGCAATCTCATACCGTCCCCTATATCGCTGTGTTTTTGCGCACATCCCATAGCTTCACCTTTATCACTGTGTTATTCCTTACCTCTCATAGCTGCCCCTATATCGCCGGGTTTTCGCACAGCACTCATGTCTTCACTTCTATCGCTATGTTTTCGCTCCTCTCATTACTTCCCTTATGTCGCTGTGTTTTTTCGCATCTCTGATAAATACCCCAGTATCGCCGTGTTCTCGCACACCTCTCATACCTTCCCCTATATCACTGTGCTTTCGCGCACGTCCCATAGCATCCCCTATATCACTGTGCCTTCACGCACTTCTCATACCTTTCCCTATATAGCCCTGTTTTCACGCACCTCTCATAACTTCTCCTGTATCGCTGTATTTTTGCGCTCCTCTCATATCTTCCCCTATATTGCCGTGTTTTCATGCACATCTCACAACGTCCCCTATATCGCCCTGTTTTCGCGCACCTCCCATACCTTCTCCGATATCGCTGTGTTTTCATGCACCTCTCATAACTTCCCCTATATCGCTGTGTTTTTGCACACCTCTCATACCTTCCGCTACATCGCTGTGTTTTTGCACACCTCCAATGGCTTCCCCTATATCGCTGTGTTTTAGCTCCTCTCATAACTTCCCTACATCGCTGTGTTTTCTCGCACCTCTGATGCATTCCCATGTATCGCCAACTTTTCGCGCACCTCTCATACTTTCCCCTATTTCGCCATGTTTTCATGGACCTCTCATAGCTTCCCGTATATAGCCGTGTTTTCATGCACATCTCATACCGTCCCCAATATAACTGGGTTTTCGCGCACCTCCCTTAGAATCCCCTATATCACTGTGCCTTCGTGCACCTCTCATACCTTCCACGATATCGCCCTATTTTCGTGCACCTCTCATAACTTCTCCTATATCGTTGTATTTTTGCGCACCTCTCATATCTTCCCCTATATTGCTGTTTTCATGCACTTCTCATAACGTCCCCTATATCGCCCTCTTTTCTCGCACCTCCCATACCTTCCCCGATATCGCTGTGTTTTCATGCATCTCTCATACCTTCCCCTATATCGCTGTGTTTTTGCACACCTCTCATAACTTCCCCTACATCGCTGTGTTTTCTCGCACCTCTGACGCATTTATATGAATCGACAAGTTTTCGCGCACCTCTCATACTTTCCCCTATTTCGCTGTGTTTTCGTTCACCTCTCATGGCTTCCCCGATATCGCCGTGTATTCATGCACATTTCATACATTCCCCTATATTGGTGTCTTTTCGTGCACATCCCATAGCTTCACCTTTATCGCTGTTTTATTGCTCACCTCTCATAGCTTACCCTTTATCGCCGTGTTTTCGTGCACCTCTCTTGTCTTCCCCTAATCACCCTGTTTTCACGCACCTCTCATAACTTCTCCTGTATCGCTGTATTTTTGCGTTCCTCTCATATCTTCCCCTATATTGCCGTGTTTTCATGCACGTCTCACAACGTCCCCTATATCGCCCTGTTTTCGCGCACCTCCCATACCTTCTCCGATATCGCTGTGTTTTCATGCACCTCTCATACCTTCCCCTATATTGCTGTGTTTTTGCGCACCTCTCATAACTTCCCCTATATCGCTGTGTTTTTGCACACCTCTCATACCTTCCGCTACATCGCTGTGTTTTTGCGCACCTCTCATAACTTCCCCTATATCGCTGTGTTTTCGTGCACCTCTCATAGCTTCCCCTATATCACTGTGTTTTCGCGCATATCTCTTAGCATCCCCTATATCGCTGTTCCTTCGTTCACCTCTCATACAATCCCCTATAATGCCCTGCGTTTGCGTACCTCACATACCTTCCCCTATATCGATGTGTTTTCACGCACCTCTCATAACTTCCCCTATATCACCCTGTTTTCGTGCAGCTCTCATATCTTTCCCTATATCGCTGTGTTTTCGCTTCTCTCATAACTTCCCCTATATCGCTGTGATTTCTTGCACCTCTGTGGCATTCCACCGTATCGCCGTGTTTTTGCGCTCATCCCATAGCTTCACCTACATCGCTGCGTTTTCGCTCACCTCTCATACCTTCCCCTATATCGTTGTCTTTTCGCGCACATCCCATATCTTCACCTTTATCGCTGTGTTATTGCTCACCTCTCATAGCTTCCACTATATCGCCGTGTTTTCGCGTACCTCTCATGTCTTCACCTATATCGCTATGTTTTTGCTCCTCTCATTACTTCCCTTATACCGCTGTGTTATCTCGCAACTCTGACACATTCCCCTGTATCGCCATGTTTTCGCTCACCTCTCATACTTTCCCCTATTTCGCCGTGTTTTCGTGCACCTCTCATAGCTTCCCCTATATAGCCGTGTTTTCATGCACATCTCATACCGTCCCCAATATAACTGTGTTTTCGCGCACCTCCCCTAGAATCCCCTATATCGCTGTTCCTTCGTTCAGCTCTCATACCTTCCCCTATATCGCCCTGTTTTCACGCACCTCCCATACCTTCCCCTATATCGCTGTGTTTTAGTGCACCTCTCATACCTTCCCCTATATCACTGTGCCTTCGTGCACCTCTCATACCTTCCTCGATATCGCCCTGTTTTCGCGCACCTCTCATAACTTCTCCTATATCGCTGTATTTTTGCGCACCTCTCATAATTTCCCCTATATTGCCGTGTTTTCATGCACTTCTCATAACGTCCCTTATATCGCCCTCTTTTCGCGCACCTCCCATACCTTCCCTGATATCGCTGTGTTTTCATGTATCTCTCATACCTTCCCCTATATCGCTGTGTTTTTGCGCACCTCTCATAAATTCCCCTATATCGCTGTGTTTTTGCACACCGCTCATAACTTCCCCTTCATCACTGTGTTTTCTCGCACCTCTGATGCATTTATATGAATCGACAAGTTTTCGCGCACCTCTCATACTTTCCCCTATTTCGCCGTGTTTTCGTGCACCTCTCATAGCTTACCCTATACAGCCGTGTTTTCATGCACATCTCATACCGTCCCGAATATCACTGTGTTTCCGCGCACCGCCCTTAGCATCCCCTATATCGCTGTTCCTTCGTTCACCTCTCATATCTTCCCCTATAACACCCTGCTTTTGCGTACCTCACATACCTTCCCCTATATCGCTGTGTTTTCGTGCACCTCTCATACCTTCCCCTATATCACCCTGTTTTCGTGCTGCTCTCATACCTTTCCCTATATCACTGTGTTTTCACGCACCTTTCATAACTTCCCCTATATCGCTGTGTTTTTGCACACCTCTCATACCTTCCCCTATATCGCTGTGTTTTCGCTTCTCTCATAACTTCCCCTATATCGCTGTGATTTCTTGCACCTCTGTGGCATTCCACCGTATCGCCGTGTTTTTGCGCTCATCCCATAGCTTCGCCTACATCGCTGCGTTTTCGCTCACCTCTCATACCTTCCCCTATATCGTTGTCTTTTCGCGCACATCCCATATCTTCACCTTTATCGCTGTGTTATTGCTCACCTCTCATAGCTTCCACTATATCGCCGTGTTTTTGCGTACCTCTCATGTCTTCACCTATATCGCTATGTTTTTGCTCCTCTCATTACTTCCCTTATGCCGCTGTGTTATCTCGCAACTCTGACACATTCCCCTGTATCGCCGTGTTTTCGCACACCTCTCATAATTTCCCCTATATCGCCGTGTTCTCGCACACCTCTGATACATTCCCCTATATCGCTGTGTTTTGGCGCACATCCCATAGCATCACCTTTATCGCTGTGTTATTGCTCACCTCTCATAGTGTCCCCTATATCGCCGTGTTTTCGCGCACCTCTCATGTCTTCACCTATATCGCTATGTTTTCGCTCCTCTCATTACTTCCCTTATATCGCTGTGTTTTCTCGCACCTCTGATACATTCCCTTGTATCGCCATGTTTTCACGCACCTCTCATAATTTACCCTATATCGCCATGTTCTCGCACACCTCTCATACCTTCCCCTATATCTCTGTGCTTTCGTGCACGTCCCATAGCATCCCCTATATCACTGTGCCTTCATGCACTTCTCATACCTTTCCCTATATCGCCCTGTTTTCACGCACCTCCCATACCTTCCCCGATATCGCTGTGTTTTCATGCACCTCTCATAAATTCCCCTATATCACTGTGTATTTGCACACCTCTCATACCTTCCCCTATATCACTGTGTTTTCGCGCACTTCTCATGGCTTCCCCGATATCGCCGTGTATTCATGCACATTGCATACATTCCCCTATATTGCTGTCTTTTCGTGCACATCCCATAGCTTCACCTTTATCGCTGTGTTATTGCTCACCTCTCATAGCTTCGCCTTTATTGCCGTGTTTTCGCGCACCTCTCATGTCTTCACCTATATCGCTATGTTTTCGCTCCTCTCATTACTTCCCTTATATCGCTGTGTTTTTTCGCACCTCTGATACATTCCCCAGTATCGCCGTGTTCTCACACACCTCTCATACCTTCCCCTATATCACTGTGCTTTCACGCACGTCCCATAGCATCCCCTATATCACTGTGCCTTCACGCACTTCTCATACCTTTCCTTATATCGCCTTGTTTTCACGCACCTCCCATACCTTCCCCGATATCGCTGTGTTTTCATGCACCTCTTATACCTTCCCCATATCACTGTGCCTTCGCGCAGCTCTCATATCTTCCTCTATATCGCCCTGTTTTCGCTCACTTCCCAAACCTTCCCTGATATCGCTCTGTTTTCATGTACCTCTCATACCTTTCCCTATATCGCTGTATTTTTCGCACCTCTCATACCTTCCCCTAAGGTATGAGAGGTGTGTGAGAATATGGCAATATAGGCAAAGCTATGAGAGGTGAGCAAAAACACAGCGATATAGGGGAAGACATGAGAGGTGCGCAAAAACACAGCGATATATGGGAAGCTATGGGAGGTGCACGAAAACAGAGCGAGAAAGGGGAAGGCATGAGTGGTGTGAGAAAACACAGCAATATAGGGGGAGCTATGGGAGGTGCGTGAAAAAACGGCGATATATGGGGAAGGTATGAGAGGTGTGCGAAAACATAGTGGTGGAGGTGAAGCTATGCGAGGTGCAGGAAAACACGGTGATATAGGGGAAGCTATGAGAGGCGTGCGAAAACACAGCGATTTGGGGGAAGCTATGAGAGGTGTGCGAAAACATTGCAATATATGGAAAGCTATGAGAGGTGCACGAGAACATAGCGATAGAAGGGAAGCTATGAGAGGTGCGCGATAACAAAGCGATATAGCGGAAGGTATGAGAGGTGCGTGAAAACACGGTGATATAGGAGAAGCTATGGGAGGTGCGTGAACACACGGCGATATACGTGTAGGTATGAGTGGTGCTTGAAAACACGTCGATATAGGGGAAGCTATGAGAGTGCGCGAAAATGCAGCGATGTAGGGGACAGAATGAGAGGTGCATGAAAACACAGTGATACAGGGGAAGGTATGAGAGGTGCGCAAAAACACAATGGTATCGGGGAAGGAATCAGAGGTGCCGGAAAACACAGCGATATAGGGGAAGACTTGGGAGGTGCGCGAAATCACAGAGATATTGGGGAAGGGATGAGAGGTGCGTGAAAACACAGCGATATAGGAGAAGCTATGGGAGGTGCGCGAAAACACAGCGAAATAGTTGAATATATGGGAGGTGCGTTAAAGCACATCGATATAGGGGAAGCTACGAGAGGTGTGCGAAAACACAGCGATATAGTGGAAGGTATGAGAGGTACGTGAAAACACAGAGATATATAGGAAGCTATGGGAGCTGCACGAAAACAGAGCGAGAAAGGAGCAGGTATGAGAGGTGTGAGAAAACACGGCGATATAGGGGAAGCTATGGGAGGTGCGTGAAAGCACGGCGATGTAAGGGAAGCGATGCAAGGTGTGCCAGAACATGGCGATATAGGGGAAGTTATGAGAGATGCGCAAAAACAAGGCGATAAGTGGGAAGCTCTGGGAGGTGTATAACAACACGGTGTTATAGGGGAAAGTATGAGAGGTGCGCAAAAACACGATATAAGGGAAGGTATCAGAGGTGCGTGAAAGCACAGCGATACAGGGGAATCTATAGGAGGTGTGCGAAAACACAGTGATATAGTGGATGGTGCGATAGGCACGCGAAAACACAGCGATATACGGGAAGCTATGGAGGTGAGCTAAAACACGGCGAAATAGGGGAAGATATGAGAGGTGTGCAAAAAACACAGTGATATATGGGAAGCTATGGGAGATGCACGAAAACAGGGCGATATAGGGGAAGGTATGAGAGGTGTGAGAAAACAGAGCGATATAGGGGACGGTATGGGAGGTGCGTGAAAACACGGCGAAATAGCAGAAGGTCTGAGAGGTGCGAGAAAACAGAGCGACGTAGGGGAAGCTATGCGAGGTGCACCAGAACATGGCGATATAGGGAAAGCTAAGAGAGGTGCGCAAAACACAGCGATTTGTGGAAATCTATGAGAGGCGCGTGAAAACTCGTTGATAAATGGGAAGCTGTGCGAGGTCCGTGAAATCAGGGCAATATAGAGGAAGTGATGAGAGATGCACGAGAGCACAGCGACATAGGAGAAGCTATGGGAGATGCGTGAAAACTGAGCAATATAGGGGAAGTTATGAGAGCTGCTTGATGACACAGCGATATAGGAGAAGATATGAGATGTGTGCGAAAACACGGTGATATAGTGGAAGCTATGAGAGGTGCACGAAAGCAGAGCGAGAAAGGGGAAGGTATGAGTGGTGTGAGAAAACACAGCAATATAGGGGGAGCTAAGGGAGGTGTGTGAAAAAACGGCGATATATGGAGAAGGTATGAGAGGTGTGCGAAAACATAGTGGAGGTGAAGCTATGCGAGGTGCGCGAAAACACGGTGATATAGGGGAAACTATGAGAGGTGCGCGAAAACACAGCGATATAGTTGAATATATGGGAGGTGCGTTAAAACACTTCGATATAGGGGAAGGTATGAGAGATGCGCGAAAACACAGCGATATAGTGGACGGTATGAGAGGTACGCGAAAATACAGCGATATATGGGAAGCTATGGAGGTGAGTTAAAACACGGAGAAATAGGGGAAGGTATGAGAGGTGTGCAAAAAACACAGTGATATAGTGGAAGGTATGAGAGGTGCGCAAAATCACAGTGATATATGGGAAGCTATGGAGGTGCACGAAAACAGAGCGAGAAAGGAGCAGGTATGAGAGGTGTGAGAGAACACAGCAATATAGGGGAAGCTAAGGGAGGTGCGTGAAAGCACGGCGATATAGGAGAAGTATGAGCGGTGCGCGAAAACACAGCGATTTAAAGGAAGCTATGAGAGGTGCGCCAAAATACGGCGATATAGGGGAAGTTATGAGAGATGCGCAAAAACAAGGCTATAAATGGGAAGCTCTGGGAGGTGCATGACAACATGGCGATATAGGGGAAGGTATGAGAGGTGTGCGAAAACACAACGATATAAGGGAAGGTATCAGAGGTGCGTGAAAGCACAGCGATACAGTGGAATCTATGGGCACGCGAAAACACAGCGATATATGGGAAGCTATGAAGTTGAGTTAAAACACGGCGAAATAGGGGAAGGTATGAGAGGTATGCAAAAAACACAGTTATATAGTGGAAGGTATGAGAGGTGCACAAAATCACAGTGATATATGGGAAGGTATGGGAGATGCACGAAAACAGAGCCATTTAGGGGAAAGGGGAAGGTATGAGAGGTGCGCGAAAAGACAGTAATATAGGAGAAGGTATGAGAGGTGCGCGAAAACACAGCGATATAGGGGAAGGTGTGAGAGGTGCGTGAAAACACAGTGATATATGGAAAGTTATGGGAGGTGCGCGAAAGCACGGCGATTTGGGGGAATCTATAAGAGGCGCTGAAAACTCGGCGAAAAATGGGAAGCTATGGGAGGTGCACGAAAACACAGCGAGAAAGGAGAAGGTGTGAGAAATGTCAGAAACACAGCAATATAGGAGAAGGTATGAGAGTTGCGTGAAAACACAGCGATGTAGGGGAAGCTATGCGAGGTGTGCCCTAGAACACGGCGATATAGGAGAAGATATTAGATGTGCGCGAAAACACAGCGATATAGCGGAAGCTATGGGAGGTGCACGAAAACACAGCGATATAGGGTAATGTATGGGAGGTGCGTGAAAACACAGTGATGTAGGGGAAGGTATGGGAGATGCATGAAAACAAAGCGATATAGGCGAAGTTATGAGCGGTGCGTGAAAACACAGCGATATAGTGCAAGGTATGAGAGGTGCACGAAAACACAGCGATATATGGGAAGCTATGGGAGATGCACGAAAACAGAGCGATAGAGGGGAAGGTATGTGAGGTGTGAGAAAACACAGCAATATAGGGTTAGCTATGGGACGTGCGTGAAAACAGGGCCAAAATAGGAGAAGGTATGAGAAGTGCGCGAAGGCAGAGCGACGTAGTAGAAGCTATGCGAGGTGCACCAGAACGCGGCGATACAGGGGAGGCTAAGAGAGGTGAGCAAAAACACAGCGGTTTAGGGGAATCTATGAGAGGTGCGCGAAAACATCGCAATATATGGGAAGCTATGAGAGGTGCGCGAAAACATGGCCATATAGAGGAAGGTATCAAAGGTGCATGAAAGCACAGTAATACAGGGGAATCTATGGGAGGTGTGCGAAAACACAGCGATATAGAGAATGGTGTGATAGGCACTCAAAAACACAGCGATATTTGGGAAGCTATGGAGGTGCGTTAAAACATGGTGAAAGGGGAAGGTATGAGAGGTGCGCAAAAACACAACGATATAGTAGAAGGTATGAGAGGTGCGTGAAAACAGAGAGAAAACAGGTGCGAGAAGGTCTGAGAGGTGTGAGAAAACACAGCAATACAGGGGAAGCTATGGAGGTGTGTTAAATCATGGCGAAATAGGGGAAGTTATGAGAGGTGCACAAAAACACAGCGATGCAGGGGAAGTTATGAGAGGTGCGTGAAATCACATCGATATAGGGAAGCTATGAGAGGTGCGCGAAAACACAACGATATAGGGGAAGGTATGAGAGGTTTGAGAAAACACAGCAATATAGGGGAAGCTATGGGAGGTGCGTGAAAACACGATGATATAGGAGAAGGTATGAGAGGCGTGAGAAAACACAGCAATATAGGGTTAGCTGTGGGACGTGCGTGAAAACACGGCCAAATAGGAGAAAGTATGAGAAGTGCGCAAAAAAGAGCGACGTAGGGGAAGCTATGCGTGGTGCGCCAGAACGTGGCGATATAGGGGAAGCTAAGAGAGGTGAGCAACAACACAGCGATTTGGGGGAATCTATGAGAGGTGCGCGAAAACATCGCAATATATGGGAAGCTATGAGTGTTGCGCGAAAACACAGTGATATAGGGGAAGTTATGGGATGTGCGCAAAAGCACGGCGATATGGGGGAATCTATAAGAGACGCCGAAAACTCGGCGAAAAATGGGAAGCTATGGGAGGTACCGTGAAAACAAGGCGATATAGCGGAAGTGATGAGAGGTGCACCAGAGCACAGCGACATAGGAGAAGCTGTGGGAGGTGCGCGAAAGCACAGTGATATAGGGGAATGAATGGGAGTTGCGTTAAAACATTGCGATATAGGGGAAGCTATGAGTGCTGCGCGAAAACACAGCGATATAGGGGAAGCTATGGGAGATGCACGAAAACACAGCGAGAAAGGAGAAGGTGTGAGAGGTGTCAGAAACACAGCAATATAGGAGAAGGTATGAGAGTTTCGTGAAAACACAGCGATGTAGGCGAGGCTATGCGAGGTGTGCCCTAGAACACGGCGATATAGGAGAAGATATTAGATGTGTGCGAAAACACAGCGACATAGCGGAAGCTATGGGAGGTGCACGAAAACACAGCGATATAGGGGAATGTATGGGAGGTGCGTGAAAACACAGCGATGTAGGGGAAGATATGGGAGGTGCATGAAAACGCAGTGATATAGGCGAAGTTATGAGCGGTGCGTGAAAACACATCGATATAGGGGAAGCTATGAGAGGTGCGCGAAAACACAGCGATATATGGGAGGCTATGGGAGATGCACGAAAACAGAGCGATAGAGGGGAAGGTATGAGAGATGTGAGAAGACACAGCAATATAGAGTTAGCTATGGGACGTGTGTGAAAACAGGGCCAAAATAGGAGAAGGGCTGAGAGGTGCGCGAAAGCAGATCGACGTAGGGGAAGCTATACGAGGTGCGCCAGAACGCGGCGATATGGGGGAAGCTAAGAGAGGTGTGCAAAAACACAGCGGTTTGGGGAATCTATGAGAGGTGCGCGAAAACATCGCAATATATGGGAAGCTATGAGAGGTGCGCGAAAACATGGCGATAAATGGGAAACTCTGGGAGGTGCATGACAACATGGCGATATAGGGGAAGGTATGAGAGGTGCGCGAAAATGCAACGATATAGAGGAAGGTATCAGAGGTGCATGAAAGCACAGCAATGCAGGGGAATCTATGGGAGGTGTGCGAAAACACAGCGATATAGAGGATGGTGTGATAGGCACTTGAAAACACAGCGATATTTGGGAAGCTATGGAGGTGCGTTAAAACACGGCGAAATAGGGGAAGGTATGAGAGATGCGCGAAAACACAGCGATATAGTGGAAGGTATGAGAGGTGCGCGAAAACACAGTGATATAGGGGATGCTTTGGGAGGTGCACGAAAACACAGCGAGAAAGGAGAAGGTGTGAGAGGTGTCAGAAACACAGCAATATAGGAGAAGGTATGAGAGATTCGTGAAAACACAGCGATGTAGGCGAAGCTATGCGAGGTGTGCCCTAGAACACGGCGATATAGGAGAAGATATTAGATGTGCGTGAAAACACAGCGATATAGCGGAAGCTATGGGAGGTGCACGAAAACACAGCGATATAGGGGAATGTGTGGGAGGTGCGTGAAAACACAGCGATGTAGGGGAAGATATGGGAGGTGAATGAAAACACAGTGATATAGGCGAAGTTATGAGCGGTGCGTGAAAACAAATCGATATAGGGGAAGCTATGAGAGGTGCGCGAAAACACAACGATATAGTGCAAGGTATGAGAGGTGCGCGAAAACACGGCGATATATGGGAAGCTATGGGAGATGCACGAAAACAGAGCGATAGAGGGGAAGGTATGTGAGGTGTGAGAAAACACAGCAATATAAGGTTAGCTATGGGACGTGCGTGAAAACAGGGCCAAAATAGGAGAAGGTATGAGAGGTGCGCGAAAGCAGAGCGACATAGGGGAAGCTATGCGAGGTGCGCCAGAATGCGGCGATATAGGGGAAGCTAAGAGAGGTGCGCAAAAACACAGCGGTTTGGGGGAATCTATGAGAGGTGCGCGAAAACATCGCAATATATGGGAAGCTATGAGAGGTGCGCGAAAACACGGCGATAAATGGGAAACTCTGGGAGGTGCATGACAACATGGCGATATAGGGGAAGGTATGAGAGGTGCGCGAAAACACAACGATATAGAGGAAGGTATCAGAGGTGCATGAAAGCACAGCAATACAGGGGAATCTATGGGAGGTGTGCGAAAACACAGCGATATAGAGGATGGTGTGATAGGCACTTGAAAACACAGCGATATTTGGGAAGCTATGGAGGTGCGTTAAAACACGGCGAAATAGGGGAAGGTATGAGAGATGCGCGAAAACACAGCGATATAGTGGAAGGTATGAGAGGTGCGCGAAAACACAGTGATATAGGGGATGCTTTGGGAGGTGCACGAAAACACAGCGAGAAAGGAGAAGGTGTGAGAGGTGTCAGAAACACAGCAATATAGGAGAAGGTATGAGAGATTCGTGAAAACACAGCGATGTAGGCGAAGCTATGCGAGGTGTGCCCTAGAACACGGCGATATAGGAGAAGATATTAGATGTGCGTGAAAACACAGCGATATAGCGGAAGCTATGGGAGGTGCACGAAAACACAGCGATATAGGGGAATGTGTGGGAGGTGCGTGAAAACACAGCGATGTAGGGGAAGATATGGGAGGTGAATGAAAACGCAGTGATATAGGCGAAGTTATGAGCGGTGCGTGAAAACAAATCGATATAGGGGAAGCTATGAGAGGTGCGCGAAAACACAACGATATAGTGCAAGGTATGAGAGGTGCGCGAAAACACGGCGATATATGGGAAGCTATGGGAGATGCACGAAAACAGAGCGATAGAGGGGAAGGTATGTGAGGTGTGAGAAAACACAGCAATATAAGGTTAGCTATGGGACGTGCGTGAAAACAGGGCCAAAATAGGAGAAGGTATGAGAGGTGCGCGAAAGCAGAGCGACATAGGGGAAGCTATGCGAGGTGCGCCAGAATGCGGCGATATAGGGGAAGCTAAGAGAGGTGCGCAAAAACACAGCGGTTTGGGGGAATCTATGAGAGGTGCGCGAAAACATCGCAATATATGGGAAGCTATGAGAGGTGCGCGAAAACACGGCGATAAATGGGAAACTCTGGGAGGTGCATGACAACATGGCGATATAGGGGAAGGTATGAGAGGTGCGCGAAAACACAACGATATAGAGGAAGGTATCAGAGGTGCATGAAAGCACAGCAATACAGGGGAATCTATGGGAGGTGTGCGAAAACACAGCGATATAGAGGATGGTGTGATAGGCACTCGAAAACAGCGATATTTGGGAAGCTATGGAGGTGCGTTAAAACACGGCGAAATAGGGGAAGGTATGAGAGGTGCGCAAAAGCACAGCGATATAGTGGAAGGTATGAGAGGTGTGCGAAAACAGAGCAATATAGGAGAAGGTCTGAGAGGTGTGAGAAAACACAGCAAAATAGGGGAAGCTATGGAGGTGCGTTAAATCACGGTGAAATAGGGGAAGTTATGAGAGGTGCACAAAAGCACAGCGATGCAGGGGAAGATATGGGAGGTGCATGAAAACACAGCGATATAGGCGAAGTTATGAGAGGTGCGTGAAAATACATTGATATAGGGAAGCTATGAGATGTGCGTGAAAACACAGCGATATATGGGAAGCTATGGGAGATGCACGAAAACAGAGCAATATAGGGGAAGGTATGAGAGGTTTGAGAAAACACAGCAATATAGGGGAAGCTATGGGAGGTGCGTGAAAACACGATGATATAGGAGAAGGTATGAGAGGTGTGAGAAAACACAGCAATATAGGGTTAGCTGTGGGACGTGCGTGATAACACGGCCAAAATAGGAGAAGGTATGAGAAGTGTGCGAAAACAGAGCGACGTAGGGGAAGCTATGCGAGGTGCGCCAGAACGTGGCGATATAGGGGAAGCCAAGAGAGGTGCGCAGAAACACAGCGATTTGGGGGAATCTTTGAGAGGCGCGCAAAAACACGGCGAAAAATGGGAAGCTATGGGAGGTCCGTGAAAACAGGGCGATATAGCGGAAGTGATGGGAGGTGCGTTAAAACACTGCAATATAGGAGAAGGTATGAGAGGTGCACGAAAACACAGTGATAAAGGGGAAGCTGTGGGAGGTGCGCGAAAACACGGTGATATACATGAAGGTAGGAGAGGTGCATGAAAACACATCGATATAGGGGAAGCTACGAGTGATGCGCGAAAAGACAGCGATATAGTTCAAGGTATGAGAGGTGCGCGAAAACACAGCGAAATATGGGAAGCTATGGGAGTTGCACGAAAACAGAGCGAGAAAGGGGAAGGTATGAGAGGTGTCAGAAAACACGGCAATATAGGAGAAGGTCTGAGAGGTGTGAAAAAACACAACAATATAGAGGAAGCTATGGGACGTGCGTGAAAACATAGCCAAAATAGGAGAAGTTATGAGAGGTGCGCGAATACAGAGCAACGTAGGGGCAGGTATGCGAGGTGCGCCAGAACGCAGCGGTATAGGGGAAGCTAAGAGAGGTGCACAAAAACACAACGATTTGGGGGAATCTATGAGAGGCGCGTGAAAACTTGGCGAAAAATGGGAAGCTACGCGAGGTCCGTGAAAAAAGGGCGATATAGCGGAAGTGATGAGAGGTGCACGAGAGCAGAGTGACATAGGGGAAGCTATGGGAGATGCGTGAAAACTGAGCAATATAGGGGAAGTTATGAGAGCTACTTGATGACACAGCGATATAGCAGAAGATAAGAGATGTGCGTGAAAATGCGGTGATATAGGGGATGCTATGAGAGGTGAACGAAAACACAATGATATAGGGGAAGCCTTGGGAGGTGCGCTAAATCACAGTGATATTGGGAAAGGGATCAGAGGTGCGTGAAAACACAGCGATATAGAGGAAGGTATGCGAGGTGTGCAAAAACACAGCGATATATGGGAAGCTATGAGAGGTGCGTGAAAAAACATCGATATAGTGGAAGGTAAGAGAGGTGTGCGAAAACACAACGATATAGGGGAAGGTATGCGAGGTGCGCAAAAACACAGCGATATATGGGAAGCTATGAGAGGTGCGCGTACACACGGTGATATAGGGGAAGGTATGAGAGGTCCGCAAAAACACAGTGATATGGGGGAAGCTCTGGGAGGTGCGTGAAAACACGTCGATATAGGGGAAGGTATGTGAGATGAGCGACAACTCAGCTAAAAAGGGGAAGGTATGAGAGGTGCGTGAGAACATGGCGATATAGGCAAAGCTATGAGAGGTCGTCAAAAACACAGCGATATAAGGAAACTAGGAGAAGTGCGCGAAAATACAGCGATATAGTGGAAGGTATGAGTGGTGCGCGAAAACACAGCGATATATGGGAAGCTATGGGAGGTGCACGTAAACACAGCCAGAAAGGGGAAGATATGAGTGGTGTGAGGAAACACAGCAATATAGGTGGAGCTATGGGAGGTGTGTGAAAGCACGGCAATATATGGAGAAGTATGAGAGGTGTGCAAAAACATAGTGGTGGAAGTGAATCTATGAGAGGTGCGCAAAAACAAGGCGAAAAATGGGAAGCTATGGGAGGTCCGTGAAAGCAAAGCGATATAGGGGAAGTGATGAGAGGTGCACGAGAGCACAGCAACATAGGGGAAGCTATGGGAGGTGCACGAAAACACAGCGATATAGGGAAATGAATGGGAAGTGCATTAAAACACTGCGATAAGTGGAAGGTATGAGAGGTGCGCGAAAACACAGCGATATATGGGAAGCTATGGGAGGTGCGTGAAAACACAGCGATATATAGGAAGCTATGGGAGGTGCGCGAAAACACGGCGATGTACATGAAGGTATGAGAGGTGCGTGAAAACACGTCGATATAGGGGAAGGTATGAGAGATGAGCGAAAACTCAGCTAAAAAGGGGAAGGTATGAGAGGTGCGTGAGAACATGACGATATAGGCAAAGCTATGAGAGGTGAGCAAAAACACAGCGATATAGGGGAGGACATGAGAGGTGCCCGAAAACAGAACGATATAGGGGAAGCTACGAAAGGTGTGCGAGAACACAGCGATATATTGGAAGGTATGAGAGGTGCGCAAAAACACAGCGATATATGGGAAGCTATGGGAGGTGCACGAAAACAGAGCGAGAAAGGGGAAGGCATGAGTGATGCGAGAAAACACAGCAATATAGGGGGAGCTATGGGAGGTGTGTGAAAACACGGTGATAAAGGAGAAGCTATGGGAGGTGCGTGAACACACGGCGATATACGTGTAGGTATGAGTGGTGCTTGAAAACACGTCGATATAGGGGAAGCGATGAGAGTGCGCGAAAATGCAGCGATGTAGGGGACGGCATGAGAGGTGCGTGAAAACACAGTGATACAGGGGAAGGTATGAGAGGTGTGCAAAAGCACAACGGTATAGGTGAAGGGATGAGAGGTGCGTGAAAACACAGCGGTATCGGAGAAGCTATAGGAGGTGCGCGAAAACACAGCGGAATAGTTGAATATATGGGAGGGGCGTTAAAACACATCGATATAGGGGAAGCTACGAGAGGTGTGCGAAAACACAGCGATATATAGGAAGCTATGGGAGGTGCATGAAAACAGAGCGTGAAAGGAGCAGGTATGAGAGGTGTGAGAGAACACAGCAATATAGGGGAAGCTATGGGAGGTGCGTGAATGTATGGCGATATAGCAGAAGGTATGAGAGGTGCGCGAAAACACAGCGATGTAAGGGAAGCAATGCGAGGTGCGCCAGAACACGGCGATATAGGGGAAGTTATGAGAGATGCGCAAAAACAAGGCGATAAGTGGGAAGCTCTGGGAGGTGCATAACAACACGGCGATATAGGGGAAGGTGTGAGAGGTGCGCAAAAACACAACGATATAAGGGAAGGTATCAGAGGTGCGTGAAAGCACAGCGATACAGGGGAATCTATGGGAGGTGTGCGAAAACACAGTGATATAGTGGATGGTGTGATAGGCACGCGAAAACACAGCGATATATGGGAAGCTATGGAGGTGAGCTAAAACACGGCGAAATAGTAGAAGGTATGAGAGGTACGCGAAAACAGCGATATATGGGAAGCTATGGGAGGTGCGTGAAAACACGTCGATATAGGGGAAGTTATGAGAGATGAGCGAAAACTCAGCTAAAAAGGGGAAAGTATGAGAGGTGCGTGAGAACATGGCGATATAGGCAAAGCTATGAGAGGTGAACAAAAACACAGCGATATAGGGGAAGACATGAGAGGTGCCCAAAAACACAACGATATAGGGGAAGCTACGAAAGGTGCGCGAGAACACAGCGATATAGTGGAAGGTATGAGAGGTGCGCAAAAACACAGCGATATATTGGAAGCTATGGGAGATGCACGAAAACAGAGCGAGAAAGGGGAAGGCATGAGTGGTGTGAGAAAACACAGCAATATAGGGGGAGCTATGGGAGGTGCGTGAAAACACGGTGATAAAGGAGAAGCTAGGGAGGTGCGTGAACACACGGCGATATGCGTGTAGGTATGAGTGGTGCTTGAAAACACGTCGATATAGGGGAAGCGATGAGAGTGCGCAAAAATGCAGCGATGTAGGGGACGGCATGAGAGGTGCGTGAAAACACAGTGATACAGGGCAAGGTATGAGAGGTGCGCAAAAGCACAAGGGTATAGGGGAAGGGATGAGAGGTGCGTGAAAACACAGCGATATAGCAGAAGCTATGGGAGGTGTGCGAAAACACAGCGAAATAGTTGAATATATGGGAGGGGCGTTAAAACACATCGATATAGGGGAAGCTACGAGAGGTGTGTGAAAACACAGCGATATAGTGGAAGGTATGAGAGGTACGCGAAAACACAGCGATATATAGGAAGCTATGGAAGGTGCATGAAAACAGAGCGAGAAAGGAGCAGGTATGAGAGGTGTGAGAGAACACAGCAATATAGGGGAAGCTATGGGAGGTGCGTGAAGGTACGGCGATATAGCAGAAGGTATGAGAGGTGCGCGAAAACACAGCGATGTAAGGGAAGCGATGCGAGGTACGCCAGAACACGGCGATATAGGGGAAGTTATGAGAGATGCGCAAAAACAAGGCGATAAGTGGGAAGCTCTGGGAGGTGCATAACAACACGGCGATATAGGGGAAGGTATGAGAGGTGCGCAAAAACACAACGATATAAGGGAAGGTATCAGAGGTGCGTGAAAGCACAGCGATACAGGGGAATCTATGGGAGGTGTGCGAAAACACGGTGATATAGTGGATGGTGTGACAGGCACGCGAAAACACAGCGATATATGGGAAGCTATGGAGGTGAGCTAAAACACGGTGAAATAGGGGAAGGTATGAGAGGTGTGCAAAAAACACAGTGATATAGTGGAAGGTATGAGAGATGCACGAAAACAGGGCAATATAGGGGAAGGTATGAGAGCTGTGAGAAAACAAAGCGATATAAGGGATGGTATGGGAGGTGCGTGAAAACACGGCGAAATAGGAGAAGCTCTGAGAGGTGCGAGAAAACAGAGCGACGTAGGGGAAGCTATGCGAGGTGTGCCAGAACGCAGCGATATAGAGAAAGCTAAGAGAGGTGCGCAAAACACAGCGATTTGTGGAAATCTATGAGAGGCGCGCGAAAACTCGTTGAAAAATGGGAAGCTGTGCGAGGTCCGTGAAATCAGGGCAATATAGAGGAAGTGATGAGAGATGCACGAGAGCACAGCGACATAGGAGAAGCTATGGGAGATGCGTGAAAACTGAGCAATATAGGGGAAATTATGAGAGCAGCTTGATGACACAGCGATATAGGAGAAGATATTAGGTGTGTGCAAAAACACGGTGATATAGGGGAAGCTATGAGAGGTGCACAAAAACAGAGCGAGAAAGGGGAAGGTATGAATAGTGTGAGAAAACACAGCAATGTAGGGGGAGCTAAGGGAGGTGTGTGAAAAAAACGGCGATATATGGAGAAGGTATGAGAGGTGTGCGAAAACATAGTGGTGGAGGTGAAGCTACGGGAGGTGCGCGAAAACACAGCGATGTAGGGGAAGATATGGGAGGTGCATGAAAACGCAGTGATATAGGCGAAGTTATGAGCGGTGCGTGAAAACACATCGATATAGGGGAAGCTATGAGAGGTGCGCGAAAACACAGCGATATATGGGAGGCTATGGGAGCTGCACGAAAACAGAGCGATAGAGGGGAAGGTATGAGAGATGTGAGAAGACACAGCAATATAGGGTTAGCTATGGGACGTGTGTGAAAACAGGGCCAAAATAGGAGAAGTTATGAGAGGTACGCGAAAGCAGATCGACGTAGGGGAAGCCATGCGAGGTGCACCAGAACGCGGCGATATAGGGGAAGCGAAGAGAGGTGAGCAAAAGCACAGCGGTTTGGGGGAATCTATGAGAGGTGAAAACATGGCGATAAATGGGAAACTCTGGGAGGTGCATGAAAACATGACGATATAGGGGAAGGTATGAGAGGTGCGCGAAAACACAACGATATAGAGGAAGGTATCAGAGGTGCATGAAAGCACAGCAATACAGGGGAATCTATGGGAGGTGTGCGAAAACACAGCGATATAGGGGATGGTGTGATAGGCACTCGAAAACAGCGATATTTGGGAAGCTATGCAGGTGCGTTAACACACAGCAAAATAGGGGAAGGTATGAGAGGTGCGCGAAAACACAGCGATATAGTGGAAGGTATGAGAGGTGCGCGAAAACAGAGCAATATAGGAGAAGGTCTGAGAGGTGTGAGAAAACACAGCAATATAGGGGAAGCTATGGAGGTGCGTTAAATCACGGTGAAATAGGGGAAGATATGAGAGGTGCGTGAAAACACAGCGATATATGGGAAGCTATGGGAGATGCACGAAAACAGAACGATATAGGGGAAGGTATGAGAGGTTTGAGAAAGCACAGCAATATAGGGGAAGCTATGGGAGGTGCGTGAAACACGATGATATAGGAGAAGGTATGAGAGGTGTGAGAAAACACAGCAATATAGGGTTAGCTGTGGGACGTGCGTGATAACACGGCCAAAATAGGAGAAGGTATGAGAAGTGTGCGAAAACAGAGCGACGTAGGGGAAGCTATGCGAGGTGCGCCAGAACGTGGCGATATAGGGGAAGCCAAGAGAGGTGCGCAGAAACACAGCGATTTGGGGGAATCTTTGAGAGGCGCGCAAAAACACGGCGAAAAATGGGAAGCTATGGGAGGTCCGTGAAAACAGGGCGATATAGCGGAAGTGATGGGAGGTGCGTTAAAACACTGCAATATAGGAGAAGGTATGAGAGGTGCGCGAAAACACAGTGATATAGGGGAAGCTGTGGGAGGTGCGCGAAAACACGGCGATATACATGAAGGTAGGAGAGGTGCATGAAAACACATCTATATAGGGGAAGCTACGAGTGATGCGCGAAAAGACAGCGATATAGTTCAAGGTATGAGAGGTGCGCGAAAACACAGCGAAATATGGGAAGCTATGGGAGTTGCACGAAAACAGAGCGAGAAAGGGGAAGGTATGAGAGGTGTCAGAAAACACGGCGATATAGGAGAAGGTCTGAGAGGTGTGAAAAAACACAGCAATATAGAGGAAGTTATGGGACGTGCATGAAAACATGGCCAAAATAGGAGAAGTTATGAGAGATGCGCGAATACAGAGCAACGTAGGGGAAGGTATGCGAGGTGCGCCAGAACGCAGCGATATAGGGGAAGCTAAGAGAGGTGCACAAAAACACAACGATTTGGGGGAATCTATGATAGGCGCGTGAAAACTTGGCGAAAAATGGGAAGCTACGCGAGGTCCGTGAAAAAAGGGCGATATAGCGGAAGTAATGAGAGGTGCACGAGAGCAGAGTGACATAGGGGAAGCTATGGGAGATGCGTGAAAACTGAGCAATATAGGGGAAGTTATGAGAGCTGCTTGATGACACAGCGATATAGCAGAAGATAAGACATGTGCGTGAAAACGCGGTGATATAGGGGATTCTATGAGAGGTGAACAAAAACACAATGATATAGAGGAAGGTATGCGAGGTGCGCAAAAACACAGCGATATATGGGAAGCTATGAGAGGTGCGTGAAAAAACATCGATATAGTGGAAGGTAAGAGAGGTGTGCGAAAACACAACGATATAGGGGAAGGTATGCGAGGTGCGCAAAAACACAGCGATATATGGGAAGCTATGAGAGGTGTGCGTAAACATGGTGATATAGGGGAAGGTATGAGAGGTCCGCAAAAACAGGACGATATAGGGGAAGGTATGAGATGAGCGCGAAGGCACAGCGATATAGTGGACGCTATGGGACGTGAGCGAAAACACAGCCTTATAGGGGAAGGTATGAGAGGTCTGCGAGAACATGGCGATATAGGGGAAATTATAAGAGGTGTGCGAAAACATGGTGATACAGGGGAATGTATCAGAGGTGCGAGAAAACACAGCGATATAAGGGAAGTAATGAGAGGAGTGAAAACATAGCGATATAGGAGAAGACATGAGAGGTGCACAAAAACACGGCGATATAGGGGAAGGTATGAGAGGTAAGCAATAACACAGCGATAAAGGTGAAGCTATGGGATGTGCACGAAAAGAATGAGATGCAGGGGAAGGTATGAGAGGTGCGCGAAACACAGCAATGTAGGCGAAGCTATGGGAGGTGCACGAAAACACAACGATATAGGGGACGGTATGAAATGTGCATGAATACATGGCGATATTGGGGAATCCATGAGAGGTGCGCGAAAACACAGCATTATAGGGGAAGGTATGAGAAGTGTGCAAAAACACAGCAATATAGTGGAAGTTATGAGAGGCGCGTGAAAGCACAGCATATAGGGGAATGTATGGGAGGTGCACAAAAACACAGAGATATAGGGGAAGGTATGGGAGGTGCGCGAAAATAGGGTGATATTGGGGAAGGTATGAGAGGTACGCGAAGGCACAGCGATATAGGGGATGCTATGGGAGGTGCACGAAAACACAGTGATATCGGGGAAAGTATGAGAGGAGCGCGAAAACATCGCAATACAGGGGAATGCATCAGAGGTGCCAGAAAACACAGTGATATAGGGGAAGTTATGAGAGGAGCGAAAACACAGCGATATAGGGGAAGACATGAGATGTGCCCGAAAACACGGCGATATAGTGGAAGCTATGAGAGGTGAGCAAAAACACAGCGATAAAGGTGAAGCTATATCAGGGTGTGAAAAGGCAGCGATATAGGTGAAGGCATGAGAGGTGCGCGAAAACACAGCGATGTAGCGGAAGCTATGGGAGGTGCACGAAAACACAGCGATATAGGGGAATGTATGAAATATGCATGAAACACGGCGATATCGGGGATGCCATGAGAGATGCGCAAAAACACGGCTATACAGGGGAATGCATCAGAGGTGCAAGAAAACACAGCAATATAGGGGACGTTATGAGAGGAGCGAAAACAGAGCGACATAGGGGAAGGCATGAGAGGTGCGCGAAAACAGGGCAATATAGTGGAAGCTATGGGATGTGTGAGAAAACAGGGCGATATAGGGTAAGGTATGAGAGGCACGCGAAAAGACAGCGATATAGGGGGAGGTATGAGAGGTGCGCGAAGGTGCAGTGATATAGGGGATGCTATGGGAGGTGCGCGAATACACAGTGATATAGGGGACGTTATGAGATGTGCATGAAAACACGGCAATATAGGGGAAGGCACGAGAGATGTGCAAAAATATAGCGATATAGGAGAAGTTATGAGAGGTGCGTGAAAACACCGATATAGAGGAAGGTATGAGAGGTGCACTGAAACACAGCGATACAGGGGAAGGAATGGGAGATGTGCAAAAACAGGGTGATATAGGGGAAGGTATGAGAGGTGCGCGAAGGCACACGATATACGGGATGCTATGGGAGGTGCGCGAAAACATGGCGATATTTGAAAGGTATGAGAGGTGTGCGAGAATAGAGCGATGTAGGGGAAATTATGAGAGGTGCGTGTATCAGAGGTGTGAGAAAACACTGATATAATGGAAGTAATGACAGGAGCGAAAACATAGCGATATAGGTGAAGACAAGAGAGGTGCGTGAAAACACAGTGATGTAGGGGAAGCTATGAGAGGTGAACAATAACACAGCGATAAAGATGAAGCTATGGGATGTGCGCAAAAAGACAGCGATATAGGGGAAGGTATGAGAGGTGCGCGAAAACGCAGCAATATAGGGGACTCTATGGGACGTGCGTGAAAACACAGTGATATAGGGGAAGGTATGCGATCTGCGCGAGAACACGGCGATATAGGGGAAAGTAGGAGAGGTGCGCGAAAACTTGGCGTTATAGGGGAATGCATCAGAGGTGTGAGAAAACACAGCGATGTAGGGGAAGACATGAGAGGTGCGCAAAAACTCGGCGATACAGGAGAATATATGAGATGTGCGAGAAAACACAGCAATATAGGAGAATTAATGAGAAGAGCGAAAACATAGCAATCTAGGTGAAGACATGAGAAGTGCACGAAAACACGGCGATATAGGGGAAGCTATGAGAGGTGAGCAAAAACACGGCGATAGAGGGGAATCTATGAGAGGTGAGCAATAACACAGGGATAAAGGTGAAGCTATGGGATGTGCGCAAAAAGACAGCGATATAGGGGAATTTATGAGAGGTGCGTGAAAACCCAGCGATATAGGGGACGTTAAGAGATGTGCACAAAAACGTGGCGATATTGGGGAAGCCATGAGAGGTGCACAAAAATACAGCGATATAGGATAAGTTATGAGAGGTGCGTGAAAACACAGCGATATAGGGGGAGGTATGAGAGGTGCACAAAAACACAGCAATATAGGGGAAGGTATGGGAAGTGCACGAAAACAGGGCGATATAGGAGACCTTATGAGATGTGCATGAAAACACAGCGATATAGGGAACATATGAGAGGTGCACGAAAACATAGTGTTATAGGGGAAGATATGGGAGCTGCGCGAAAACAGGGTGATATAGGGGAAGGTATGAGAGGTGCCCGAAAACACAGCGATATAGGCGATGCTATGGGACGTGCGCGAAAACACGGCGATATAGGGGAAAGTATGAGAGGTGAGCAAAAACACAGCGGTAAAGGGGAAGCTATATCAGGGTGCGAAAAGACAGCGATATAGGTGAAGGCATGAGAGGTGTGCGAAAACACAGCGATGTAGCGGAAGCTATGGAAGGTGCGCGAAAACACAGCGATATAGGGGAATGTATGAAATATGCATGAAACACGGCGATATCGGGGATGCCATGAGAGATGCGCAAAAACACGGCTATATAGGGAAAAGTATGAGAGGTGCGCAAAAACACAGGGGAATGCATCAGACGTGCAAGAAAACACAGCAATATAGGGGACGTTATGAGAGGAGCGAAAACAGAGCGACACAGGGGAAGGTATGAGAGGTGCGCGAAAACAGGGCAATATAGTGGAAGCTATGGGATGTGTGCGAAAACAGGGCGATATAGGGGAAGGTATGAGAGGTGCGCGAAAAGACAGCAATATAGGGGAAGGTATGAGAGGTGCGCGAAGGTACAGCAATATAGGGGATGCTATGGGAGGTGCGCGAATACACAGTGATATAGGGGACGTTATGAGATGTGCATGAAAACACGGCAATATAGGGGAAGGCATGAGAGATGCACAAAAATATAGCGATATAGGAGAAGTTATGAGAGGTGCGTGAAAACACAGCGATATAGGGGAAGGTATGAGAGGTGCACTGAAACACAGCGATACGGAGGAAGGAATGGGAGATGTGCGAAAACAGGGCGATATAGGGGAAGGTATGAGAGGTGCTCGACAACACGGCGATATAGGGGAAGTTATGAGAGGTGCGCAATAATACAGCAATATAGGAGAAGTTATTAGAGGTGCGTGAAAACACAGCAATATAGGGGGAGGTATGAGATGTACACGAAAACACAGCGATATAGGGGAAGGCATGGGAGGTGCTCGAAAGCAGGGTGATATAGGGGAAGTTATGACAGGTGCGTGAAAACCCAGCGATGTAGGGGACGTTATGAGATGTGCATGAAAACACGGCGATATAGGGGAAGGTATGAGAGGTGCGCGAAGGCACAGCGATATAAGGGAAGGTATAGGAGGTGCGCGAAAACAGGGCAATATAGGGGAAGGTATGAGAGGTGCACGAAGGCACAGCGATATAGGGGATGCTATGGGAGGTGCGCGAAAAAACAATGATATAAGAGACAGTATGAGATGAGCATAAAAACATGGCGAGATAGGGGGAGGTATGAGAGGTGCGCGTAAACACGGCGATATAGGGGAAAGTATGAGATGTGCGCGAAAACTTGGCGTTACAGGGGAATTCATCCAAGGTGTCAGAAAACACAGCGATGTAGTGGAATACATGAGAGGTGCGCGAAAACAGGACGATATAGGGGAAGGTATGAGAGGTGCACGAAGGCACAGCAATATAGGGGATGCTATGCGAGGTGCGCGAAAACACAGCGATATAGGAGACGGTATGAGATGTGCATAAAAATATGGCGATATAGGGGGAGGTATGAGAGGTACACGAAGGCACAGCGATATAGGGGATGCTATGAGAGGTGTGCGAAAACACGGCGATATAATGGAAAGTATGTGAGGTGCGCGAAAACTTGGCGTTACAGGGGAATGCATCAGAGGTGCCAGAAAACACAGTGATGTAGTGGAATACATGAGAGGTGCGAGAAAACAGAGCAATATAGTGGAAGCTATGCGATGTGCACGCAAACAGGGCGATATAGGGGAAGGTATGAGAGGTGCGCGAAAACACAGCGATATAGGGGACGCAATGGGACGTGTGCGAAAACACAGTGATATAGGGGAAGGTATGAGAGGTGTGTGAGAACACGGCGATATTGGGGAATTTATGAGAGATGTGCGAAAACACGGCGATAAGGGAGAATGTATCAATTGTGCGAGAAATCACAGCGATATAGGGGAAGTATTGAGATGAGCGAAAACATAGCGATCTAGGTGAAGACATGAGAGGTGAGCAAAAACACGGCGATACAGGGGAAGCTATGAGAGGAGAGCAATAACACAGCGATAAAGCTGAATCTATGGGATGTGCGTAAAAAGACAGCAATATAGGGGAAGCTATGAGAGGTGCGCAAGGCACAGCGATATAGGGGATGCTATGGGATGTGTGTGAATATACAGTGATATAGGGGACGTGATGAGATGTGCATGAAAACTCTGCAATATTAGGGAAGGTATGAGAGGTGCACAATAACACAGTGATATAGGAGAAGTTATGAGAGGTGTGTGAAAACACAGCGATATAGGGGAAGGAATGAAAGGTGCACGAAAACACAGCGATATAGGGGAAGGAATCGGAGGTGCGCGAAAACAGGGCGATATAGGGGAAGGTATGAGAGGTGCGCGAAGGCACAGCGATATAGGGGATGCTATGGGAGGTGTGCGAATACAAAGCGATATAGGGGATGTTATGAGAGGTGCGTGAAAACACAGCGATATTAGGGAAGGTATGAGAGGTGCAAAAAAAACACAGTGATATAGGAGAAGTTAAGAGAGGTTTATGAAAACACAGCGATATAGGGGAAGGTATGAGAGGTGCACAAAAAAACAGCGATATAGGTGAAGGAATGGGAGGTGCGCAAAAACAAGGTGATATAGATGAAGTTAATGGAGGTATGCGAAGGCACAGCAATATAGGGGATGCTATGGAAGGTGCGCGAAAACACAGTGATATAGGGGAAGACAGGAAAGGTGCGCGAAAACACGGCGATATAGGGGAAGCTATGAGAGGTGAGCTAAAACACGGCGATACAGGGGAAGCTATGAGAGGTGAGCAATAACACAGCGATAAAGGTGAATCTCTGGGATGTGTGCGAAAGGACAGCGATATAGGGGAAGTTATGAGAGGTGCGTGAAAACCCAGCGATATAGGGGACGTTATGAGAGGAGCACGAAAACACAGCGATATAGGGGAAGGAATGTGAGGTGCGCGAAAACACGGCGATATAGGGGAAGCTATGAGAGGTGAGCAAAAACACGGCGATAAAGCTGAATCTATGGGATGTGCGCGAAACGACAGCGATATAGGGGAAGCTATGAGAGCTGCGTGAAAACACAGCGATATAGGGGACGTGATGAGATGTGCATGAAAACGCAGCGATATTAGGGAAGGTATGAGAGGTGTACAAAAACACAGTGATATAGGAGAAGTTCTGAGAGGTGTGCGAAAACACAGCGATATAGGGGAAGGTATGAAAGGTGCACGAAAACAGAGAGATATACACGGGAAGGAATGGGAGGTGCTTGAATACACAGCGATATAGGGGACGTTATGAGATGTGCATAAAAACACTGAAATATAGGGGAAGTTATGAGAGGTGCGCAAAAATGCAGCAATATAGGAGAAGTTATGAGAGGTGTGTGAAAACACAGCAATATAGGGGAAGGTATGGGAGGTACACGAAAACACAGCGATACAGGGGAAGATATGGGAGGTGCTCGAAAGCAGGGCGATATAGGGGAAGTTATGAGAGGTGCGTGAAAACCCAGCGATATAGGGGACGTTATGAGATGTGCATGAAAACACGGCAATATAGGGGAATGTATGAAAGGTGCGCGAAGGCACAGTGATATAGGGGATGCTATGGGAGTTGCGTGAATACACAGAGATATAGGGGACGTTATGAGATGTGCATGAAAACACGGCGATACTGGGGAAGCCATGAGAGGTGTGCGAAAATACAGCGATATAGGCGACGCTATGGGAGGTGTGCGAAGACAGGGCAACATAGGGGAAGGTATGAGAGGTGAGCGAAGGCACAGCGATATAGGGGATGCTATGGCAGGTGCGCGAATACACAGCGACATATGGGACGTTAAGAGATGTGCATGAAAACACGGCGATATTGACGAAGCCATGAGTGGTACGCAAAAATACGGCGATATAGGAGAAATTATGAGAGGTGCGTGAAAACACAGCGATATAGGGGGAGGTATGAGAGGTGAATGAAAACACAGCGATATAGGGAAAGGTATGGAAGGTGCGCAAAAAAAGGGGAAGGTATGAGAGGTGCACGAAGACACAGCAATATAAGGGAGGCTATGGGAGGTGCGCGAATACGCAGCGATATAGGGGACATTATGAGATGTGCATGAAAACACGGCAATATAGGGGAAGGTATAAGAGCTGCGCAAAAATACAGCGAATTAGGAGAAGTTATGAGAGGTGCGTGAAAACACAGCGATATAAGGGAAGGTAGGAGAGGTGCACGAAAACACAGCGATATTGGGGAAGGTATGGGAGGTGCGCGAAAACAGGGCGATATAGGGGAGGTGATGAGAGGTGCGCGAAGGCACAGCAATACAGGGGATGCTATGAGAGTTGCGCGAAAACACCGTGATATAGGGGAAGACATGAGAGGTGCGCAAAAACAGGGCAATATAGTGGAACCTATGGGATGTGCGCGAAACCACGGCGATACAGGGGAATGTATCAGAGGTGCGAGAAAACACAGCGATATAGGGGACGCTATGGGACATGAGCAAAAAAACAGTGATATAGGGGAAGGTATGAGAGGTGTGTGAGAAGACGGCGATATAGGGGAAATTGTAAGAGGTGCGCGAAAAAATGGCAATACAGGAGAATGTATCAGAGGTGCGAGAAAACACTGCAATATAGGGGAAGTATTGATAGGAGCGAAAACATAGCGATATAGGTTAAGACATGCGAGGTGCGCGAAAACACGGTGATATAAGGTAAGCTATGAGAGGTGAGCAATAACACAGTGATCAAGGTGAAGCTATGGGATGTGCGCGAAAACAGCGACGTAGGCGAAGCTATGGGAAGTGCGCGAAAACACAGCGATATAGGGGACGGTATGAGATGTGCATGAATACACGGCGATATTGGGGAAGCCATGAGAGGTGCCCGAAAACACAGCGATATAGGGGAAGGTATGAGAGGTGTGCAAAAACACAGCGATGTAGGAGAAGTTAAGAGAGATGCGTGAAAACACAGTGGATTAGGGGAAGGTATGAGAGGTGCATGAAAACGCAGCGATATAGGGAAAGGTATGGAAGGTGCGCGAAAACAGGGCGATATAGGGGAAGGTATGAGAGGTGCGCGAAGACACAGCAATATAAGGGATGCTATGGGAGGTGCGCGAATGCACAGCGATATAGGGGACATTATGAGATGTGCATGAAAACACGGCAATATAGGGGAAGGTATAAGAGCTGCACAAAAATACAGCGATATAATAGAAGTTATGAGAGGTGCGTGAAAACGCAGCGATATAAGGGAAGGTAGGAGAGGTGCACGAAAACACAGCGATATTGGGGAAAGTATGGGAGGTGCTCGAAAACAGGGCGATATAGGGGAAGTTATGAGAGGTTCGCGAAGGCACAGCGATACAGGGGATGCTATGAGAGGTGCGCGAAAACACCGTGATATAGGGGACGTGATGAGATGTGCATGAAAATGCAACGATATTAGTGAAGGTATGAGAGGAGCTCGTAAACACAGCAATATAGGGGAAGGTATGAGAGGTGCGGGAAAACACAGCGATACAGGGGAATGTATGAGAGGTGCACGAAAACAGCGATATAGGTGAAGGAATGGGAGGTGAGCGAAAACAGGGCGATATAGGGGAATGTATGAGAGGTGCGCGAAGGCACAGCGATATAGGGGATGCTATGGGAGGTGCGCGAATACACAGCGATATAGGGGACGTTATGAGATGTGCATGAATACACGGCAATAGTCGGGAAACCATGAGAGGTTTGCGAAAACACGGCGATATAGGGGAAGTTATGAGAGGTGCGCAAGGCACAGCGATATAGGAGAAGGTATGGAAGGTGCTCGAAAACAGGGTGATATAGATGAAGGCGCAGCAATATAGGGGATGCTATGGAAGGTGCACGAAAACACAATGATATAGGGGAAGACATGAGAGGTGCGCGAAAACAAGGCAATATAGTGGAAGCTGTGAGAGGTGAGCTAAAACCTGGCGATACAGGGGAAGCTATGAGAGGTGAGCAATAACACAGCGATAAAGGTGAATCTATGGGATGTGCACGAAAAGACATCGATATAGGGGAAGGCATGAGAGGTGTGCGAAAGCACAGCGATATAGGGGAAGTTATGAGAGGTGCGCAAAAACAGGGCGTATAGGGGAAGTTATGAGAGGTGCGTGAAAACCCAGCAATATAGGGGACGTTATGAGATGTGCATGAAAACACGGCGAAATAGGGGAAGGTATGAGAGGTGCGCGAATGCACAGCGATATAGGGGAAGGTATGAGAGGTGCACGAAAACGCAGCGATATAAGGGAAGGTATAGGAGGTGCGCGAAAACAGGGCGATATTGGGGATGTTATGACAGGTGCGTGAAAACCCAGTGATATAGGGGACGTTATGAGATGTGCATGAAAACACGGTGATATAGGGGAAGGTATGAGAGGTGCGCGAAGGCAGGGCAATATAGGGGAAGGTATGAGATGTGCACGAAAACACAGCGATATAAGGGAAGGTATAGGAGGTGCGCGTAAACAGGGCGATATAGGGGAAGTTATGAGAGGTGCATGAAGGCACAGCGATATAGGGGATGCTATGGGAGATGCGCGAAAAAACAGCGATATAGGAGACGGTATGAGATGTGCATAAAAACATGACGATATAGGGGGAGGTATGAGAGGTGCGCGTAAACACGGCGATATAATGGAAATTTTGTGAGGTGCGCGAAAACTTGGCGTTACAGGGGAATGCATAAGAGGTGCCAGAAAACACAGTGATGTAGTGCAATACATGAGAGGTGCGCGAAAACAGGGCGATACAGGGGAAGGTATGAGAGGTGCGCGAAAAGACAGCGATATAGGGGAAGGTATGAGAGGTACGCGAAAACAGGGCGATATTGGGGAAGTTATGACAGGTGCGTGAAAACCCAGCGTATTGGGGACGTTATGAGATGTGCATGAAAGCACAGCGATATAGGGGAAGGTATGAGAGGTGCGCGAAGGCACAGCGATATAGAGGAAGGTATGAGAGCTGCACGAAAATGCAGCGATAGAAGGGAAGGTATAGGAGGTGTGCGAAAGCAGGGCGATATTGGGGAAGGTATGAGAGGTGCACGAAGGCACAGCGATATAGGGGATGCTATGGGAGGTGTGCGAAAAAACAGCGATATAGGAGACGGTATGAGATGTGCATAAAAACATGGCGATATGGGGGAGGTATGAGAGGTGCGCGTAAACACGGCGATATAGGGGAAAGTATGAGATGTGCGCGAAAACTTGGCGTTACAGGGGAATGCATCAGAGGTGATAGAAAACACTGCGATGTAGTGGAATACATGAGAGGTGCGCGAAAACAGGACGATATAGGAGAAGGTATGAGAGGTGCACGAAGGCACAGCAATATAGGGGATGCTATGGGAGGTGTGCGAAAACACAGCGATATAGGAGACGGTATGAGATGTGCATAAAAATACGGCGATACAGGGGAAGCTATGAGAGGTGCGCAAGGCACAGCGATATAGGAGATGCTATGGGAGGTGCGCGAATACACAGCGATATAGGGGACGTGATGAGATGTGCATGAAAACTCAGCGATATTAGGGAAGGTATGAGAGGTGCACAGAAACACAGTGATATAGGAGAAGTTATGAGAGGTGTGTGAAAACACAGCGATATAGGGGAAGGTATGAAAGGTGCACAAAAACACATCGATATAGGGGAAGGAATCGGAGGTGCGCGAAAACAGGGCGATATAGGGGAAGGTATGAGAGGTGCGCGAAGGCACAGCGATATAGGGGATGCTATGGGAGGTGCGCGAATACACAGCGATATAGGGGACATTATGAGATGTGCATAAAACACGGCAATATAGGGGAAGTTATGAGAGGTGCGCAAAAATACAGCAATATAGGAGAATTTATGAGAGGTGCGTGAAAACGCAGTGATATAGGGGGAGTTATGAGAGGTACAGGAAAACACAGCGATATAGGGGAATGTATGGGAGGAGCTCGAAAACAGGGCGATATAGGGGAAGGTATGAGAGGTGTGCGAAGGCACAGCAATATAGAGGATGCTATGGGAGGTACACGAAAACAGTGATACAGGGGAAGACATGAGAGGTGCGTGAAATCACAGCGATATAGGGAACGCTATTGGACGTGCGCGAAAACACAGTGATATAGGGGAAGATATGAGAGGTGTGCGAGAACAGGTCGATATAGGTGAAATTATGAGAGGTGCGTGAAAACACGGCGATATAGGGGAAGCTATGAGAGGTAAGCAATAACACAGCGATAAAGGTTAAGTTATGGGATGTGCGCAAAAACAGGGCGATATAGGGGAAGGTATGAGATGTGCATGAATACACGGCGATAGCCGGGAAGCCATAAGAGGTTTGCGAAAACACAGCGATATAGGGGAAGGTATGAGAGCTACATGAAAACACAGTGATATAGGGGAAGGTATGAGGGAGCGCGAAAACAGGGCGATATAGGGCAAGTTATGAGAGGTGCGTGAAAACCTAGCGATATAGGGGACGTTATGAGATGTGCATGAAAACACGGCGATATAGGAGAAGGTATGAGAGGTGCACGAAAACAGCGATATAGGTGAAGGAATGGGAGGTGCGCGAAAACAGGGCGATATTTCGGAAGGTATGAGAGGTACGAGAATGCACAGCGATATAAGGGATGCTATGGGAGGTGCGCGAATACACAGCAATATAGAGGACGCTATGAGATGTGCATAACAACACGGCGATATAGGGTAAGTTATGAGAGGTGGCGCAAAAACACGGCGATATAGGGGAAGCTATGAGAGGTGAGCAATAACACAGCGATAAAGGTGAATCTATGGGATGTGCGCGAAAAGACAGCGATATAGGGGAAGGTATGAGAGGTGCGCAAGGCACAGCGATATAAGGGGAGGTATGAGAGGTGCACGAAAACACAGCGATATAGGGGACGTGATGAGATGTGCATGTAAACGCAGTGATATTAGGGAAGGTATCAGAGGTGCACAAAAATACAGCGATATAGGAGAAGTCATGAGAGGTGTGTGAAAACACAGCGATATAGGGGGAGGTATGAGAGGTGCATGAAAACACAGCGATATAGGGGAAGGTATGGAAGGTGTGCAAAACAGGGCGATATAGGGGAAGGTATGAGAGGTGCGCTAAGGCATAGCAATATAAGGGATGCTATGGGAGGTGCGCGAATACACAGCGATATAGGGGACGTTATGAGATGTGCATGAAAACACGGCAATATAGGGGAAGGTATAAGAGCTGCGCAAAAATACAGTGATATAGGAGAAGTTATGAGAGGTGCGTGAAAACACAACGATATAAGGGAAGGTATGAGAGGTGCACGAAAACACAGCGATATTGAGGAAGGTATGGGAGGTGCGAGAAAACAGGGCAATATAGGGGAAGTTATGAGAGGTGCGCGAAGGCACAACGATATAGGGGATGCTATGAGAGGTGCGCAAAAATACCGTAATATAGGGGAAGACATGAGAGGTATGCAAAAACAGGGCAATATAGTGGAACCTATGGGATGTGCGCGAAACCACGGCGATACAGGGGAAAGTATCAGAGGTGCGAGAAAACAATGCGATATAGGGGACGCTATGGGACATGCGCAAAAAACAGTAATATAGGCGAAGCTATGGGAGGTGCGCGAAAACACAGCGATATAGGGGCCGTTATGAGATGTGCATGAATACACGGCGATATTGGGGAAGCCATGAGAGGTGCCTGAAAACACAGCGATATAGGGGAAGGTATGAGAGGTGTGCAAAATCACAGCGATATAGGAGAAGTTAAGAGAGGTGCGTGAAAACACAGCGATATAGGGGAAGGTATGAGAGGTGCACGAAGGCACAGCGTTATAAGGGATGCTATGGGAGGTGCGCGTAAACACAGCGATATAGGAGACGGTATGAGATGTGCATAAAAACATGGCGATATAGGGGGAGGTATGAGAGGTGCACGTAAACACAGCGATATAGGGGTAAGTATGAGAGGTGTGCGAAAACTTGGCGTTACAGGGGAATGCATCAGAGGTGCCAGAAAACACAGCGATGTAGTGGAATACATGAGAGGTGCGCGAAAACAGGGCAATATAGTGGAAACTATGGGATGTGCATGAAAACAGGACGATATAGGGGAAGGTATGAGAGGCGCGCGAAAAGACAGCGATATAGGGGACACAATGGGACGTGCGCGAAAACACAGTGATATAGGGTAAGGTATGAGAGGTGTGCGAGAACACGGCGATATAGGGGAAATTATGAGAGGTGTGAGAAAACACGGTGATACGGGAGAATGTATCAGATGTGCGAGAAAACACAGCGATATAGGGGAAGTATTGAGAGGAGCGAAAACATAGCGATCTAGGTGAAGACATGAGAGGTGCGCGAAAACACGGCGATATAGGGGAAGCTATGAGAGGTGAGCAAAAACACGGCGATACAAGGGAAGGTATGAGAGGTGAGCAATAACACAGCGATAAAGGTGAATCTATGGGATGTGCGCGAAAAGACAGCGATATGGGGTAGCTATGAGAGGTGCGCAAGGCACAGCGATATAGGGGATGCTATGGGAGGTGCGTGAATACACAGCGATATAGGGATCGTGATGAGATGTGCATGAAAATGCAGCGATATTAGGGAAGGTATCAGAGGTGCACAAAAACACAGCGATATAGGGGAAGGTATGAAAGGTACACGAAAACACAGAGATATATTCGGGAAGGAATGGGAGGTGCACGAATACACATCGATATAGGGGACGTTATGAGATGTGCATGAAATCACAGCCATATAGGGGAAGGTATGAGAGGTGCACGAAAACGCAGTGATATAAGGGAAGGTATAGGAGGTGCGCGAAAACAGGGCAATATAGGGGAAGGTATGAGAGGTGCACGAAAACGCAGCGATATAAAGGAAGGTATAGGAGGTGCGCGAAAACAGGGCGATGTAGGGAAATGTATGAGAGGTGCACGAAGGCACAGCGTTATAGGGGATGCTATGGGAGTGCGCGAAAACACAGCGATATAGGAGACGGTATGAGATGTGCATAAAAACATGGTGATATAGGGGGAGGTATGAGAGCTGCGCGTAAACACAGCGATATAGGGGTAAGTATGAGAGGTGCGTGAAAACTTGGCGTTACATGGGAAAGCATCAGAGGTGCCAGAAAACACAGCGATGTAGTGGAAGACATGAGAGGTGCACGAAAACAGGGCAATATAGTGGAAGGTATGGGATGTGCGCGAAATCAGGGCGATATAGGGGAAGGTATGAAAGGTGCGCGAGAACACGGCGATATAGGGGAAATAATGAAAGGTGTGCGAAAACACAGCGATACGGGAGAATGTATCAATTGTGCGAAAAAACACAGCGATATAGGGGAAGTATTGAGAGGAGCGAAAACCTAGCGATCTCGGTGAAGACATGAGAGGTGCACGAAAACATGGCGATATAGGGGAAGCTATGAGAGGTGAGCAAAAACACGGCGATACAGGGGAAGCTATAAGAGGTGAACAATAACACAGCGATAAAGGTGAATCTATGGGATGTGCGCGAAAAGGCAGCGATATAGGGGAAGGTATGAGAGGTGCGCAATGCACAGCGATATAGGGGACGTGATGAGATGTGCATGAAGACTCAGCGATATTAGGGAAGATATAAGAGGTGCACAAAAACTCAGTGATATAGGAGAAGTTATGAGAGGTGTGTGAAAACACAGCGATATAGGGAAAGGTATGAAAGGTGCACGAAAACACAGCAAAAATAGAGGAAGGAATCAGAGGTGCGCGAAAACTGTGCTATATAGGGGAAGGTATGAGAGGAGCGCGAAGGCACAGCGATATAGGGGATGCTATGGGAGGTGCGCGAATAAACAGCGATATAGGGGACGTTATGAGATGTGCATAAAAGCACGGCAATATAGGGGAAGTTATGAGAGGTACGCAAAAATACAGCAATACAGGAGAAGTTATGAGAGGTGCATGAAAACACAGCAATATAGGGGAAGGTATGGGAGGTGCACGAAAACACAGTGATATAGGAGAAGTTATGAGAAGTGCGTGAAAACACAGCGATATAGGGGAAGGTATGGGAGGTGCACGAAAACACAGTGATATAGGGGAAGACATGAGAGGTGCGTGAAAACACAGCAATATAGCGGACGCTACTGGACGTGCGCAAAAACACAGTGATATAGGGGAAGATATGAGAGGTGTGCGAGAACACGGCGATATAGGTGAAATTATGAGAGTTGAGCGTAAACACGTTGATACAGGGAACAGTATCAGAAGTGCGAGAACACAGATCGATATAGGGGAAGTAATGAGAGGAGCGGAAACACAGCGATATAGGGGAAGGAATCGGAGGTGCGCGAAAACAGGGCGATATAGGGGAAGGTATGAGAGGTACGCGAAGGCACAGTGATATAAGGGATGCTATGGGAGTTGCACGAATACAAAGCGATATAGGGGACGTTATGAGATGTGCATGAAAACACGGCGAAATTGGGGAAGCCATGAGAGCTGTGCGAAAATACAGTGATATAGGAGAAGTTATGAGAGGTGCGTGAAAGCACAGGGATATAGGGGAAGGTATGGGAGGTGCGCAAAAACACAGTGATATAGGGGAAGATATGAGAGGTGTGCGAGAACACGGCTATATAGGTGAAATTATGAGAGTTGAGCGAAAACACGTTGATACAGGGAACAGTATCAGAAGTGCGAGAACACAGATCGATATAGGGGAAGTAATGAGAGGAGCGGAAACACAGCGAAATAGGTGAAGACATGAGAGGTGCGGGAAAACACGGCGATATAAGGGAAGCTTTGAGAGGTAAGCAATAACACAGCGATAAAGTTGAAGTTATGGGATGTGCGCAAAAACACAGCGATGTATGCAAAGCCATGGGAGGTGCGTGGGAAACAGGGCGATATAGGGGAAGGTATGAGCGGTGCGCGAAGGCACAGCGATATAGGGGATGCTATGGGAGGTGCGTGAATACACAGACATATAGGAGACGTTATGAGATGTGCATGAAAACACGGCGATATAGGGGGAGGTATGAGAGGTGCACGAAAACACAGTGATATAGGGGACGCAATAGGAGGTGTGCGAAAACAGGGCGACATAGGGGAAGGTATGAGAGGTGCGCGAAGGCACAGCAATATAGGGGATGCTATGGCAGGTGCGCGAATACACAGCGATATATGGGACGATAAGAGATGTGCATTAAAACACGGCGACATTGGGGAAGCCATGAGAGGTGTGCAAAAATAGGACGATCTAGGAGGAATTATGAGAGGTGCGTGAAAACACAGCGATATAGAGGGAGGTATGAGAGGTGCATGAAAACACAGCGATATAGTGGAAGGTATGGAAGGTGCGCGAAAACAGGGCGATATAGGGGAAAATATGAGAGGTGCGCGAAGGCACAGCAATACAAGGGATGCTATGGGAGGTGCGCGAATACACAGCGATATAGGGGACGTTATGAGATGAGCATGAAAACACAACAATATAGGGGAAGGTATGAGAAGAGCATGAAAACACAGCGATATCGGGGATGGTATGGGAGGTGCGCGAAAACAGGGCGATATACGGGAATGCATGAGAGGTGTGCGAAGGCACAGTGATATAGGGGATGGTACGCGAGGTGCGCAAATACACAGCGATAAAGGGGACGTTATGAGATGTGCATGAAAACACATCAATATAGGGGAAGGAATGAGATGTGCGTAAAAATACATCGATATAGGGGAAGGTATGAGAGGTGTGCGAAAACAGCGATGTAGGCGAAGCTATGGGAGGTGCGCGAAAGCACAGCGATATAGGGGATGGTATGAGATGTGCATGAATACACGGCGATATTGGGGAAGCCATGAGAGGTGCCTGAAAACACAGCGATATAGGAGAAGGTATGAGAGGTGTGCAAAAACACAGCGATATAGGAAAAGTTAAGAGAGGTGCGTGAAAACACAGCAATATAGGGGATGGTATGAGAGGAGCAGGAAAACACAGCGATATCGGGGAAGGTATGGGAGGTGCGCGAAAACAGGGCGATATACGGGAATGCATGAGAGGTGCGCGAAGGCACAGTGATGTAGGGGATGGTATGGGAGGTGCGCAAATACACAGCGATACAGGGGACATTATGAGAGGCACACGAAAACACGGCAATATAGGGTAAGCTATGAGAGGTGAGCAATAACACAGCGATCAAGGTGAAGCTATGGGATGTGCGCGAAAACAGCGATGTAGGTGAAGCTATGGGAGGTGTGCGAAAACACAGCGATATAGGGGATGGTATGAGATGTGCATGAATACACAGCGATATCGCGGAAGCCATCAGAGGTGCGAGAAAACACAGTGATATAGGGGACGGTATGAGATGTGCATGAATACATGGCGATATTGGGGAATCCATGAGAGGTGCGCAAAAACACAGCATTATAGGGGATGGTATGAGAGGTGTGCAAAAACACAGCGATATAGTGGAAGTTATGAGAGGCGTGTTAAAGCACAGCGATATAGGGGAATGTATGAGAGGTGCACAAAAACACAGCGATATAGGGGAAGGTATGGGAGGTGCGCGAAAACAGGGCGATATTGGGGAAGGTATGAGAGGTGCACGAAAACATCGCAATACAGGGGAATGCATCAGAGGTGCGAGAAAACACAGTGATATAGGGGAAGTTATGAGAGGAGCAAAAACACAGCGATATAGGGGAAGACATGAGAGGTGCGCGAAGCTATGAGAGGTGAACAAAAACACAGCCATAAAGGTGAAGCTATATCAGGGTGCGAAAAGACAGCGATATAGGTGAAGGCATGAGAGGTGCGCGAAAACACAGCGATGTAGCGGAATCTATGGGAGATGCGCGAAAACACAGCGATATAGGGGAATGTACGAAATATGCATGAAACACGGCGATATCGGGGATGCCATGAGAGATGCGCAAAAACACGGCTATATAGGGAAAAGTATGAGAGGTGCGCAAAAACACGGCGATACAGGGGAATGCATCAGAGGTGCAAGAAAACACAGCGATATAGGGGACGTTATGAGAGGAGTGAAAACAGAGCGAAATAGGGGAAGGCATGAGAGGTGCGCGAAAACAGGGCAATATAGTGGAAGCTATGGGATGTGTGTGAAAACAGGGCGATATAGGGGAAGGTATGAGAGGTGCACGAAAACACAGCGATTTAGAGGAAGGTATGGGAGGTGCGCGAAAGCACAGCGATATAGGGGAAGGTATGGGAGCTGCGCGAAAACAGGGCAATATAGGGGAAGGTATGAGAGGTGCACTAAAACACAGCGATACAGGGGAAGGAATGGGAGGTGTGCGAAAACAGGGCGATATAGGGAAAGGTATGAGAGATGTCCGAAAACACAGCGATATAGGGGATGCTATGGGACGTGCGCGAAAACACAGTGATATAGGGGAAGGTATGAGAGGTGTGCGAGAATACAGCGATTAGGGGAAATTATGAGATGTGCATGACAACACGGCGATACAGGAAAATGTATCAGAGGTGTGAGAAAACACAGCGATATAATGGAAGTAATGACAGGAGCGAAAACATAGCGATATAGGTGAAGACATGAGAGGTTCGTGAAAACACAGTGATATTGGGGAAGCTATGAGAGGTGAGCAATAACACAGCGATAAAGATGAATGTATGGGATGTGCGCAAAAAGACAGCGATATAGGGGAAGTTATGAGAGGTGCGCAAAAACACAGCGACGTGAGCGTAGCTATAGGAGGTGCGCAAAAGCACAGCGATATAAGGGACGGTATGAGATGTGCATGCATACACGGCAATATTGGGGAAGCCATGAGAGATGCGCGAAAACACAGCAATATAGGGGAAGGTATGAGAGGTGCACGAAAGCACAGCGATAAAAGGGAAGGAATGGGAGGTGCGCGAAAACAGGACAATATAGGGGATGGTATGAGATGTGCGCGAAGGCACAGCGATATAGGGGATTCTATGGGAGGTGCGCGAATACACAGCAATATGGGGGACGTTATGAGATGTGATTGAAAACACGGCGATATAGGGGAAGGTATGAGAGGTGCGCAAAAATACAGCGATATAGGAGAAGTTATGAGAGGTGCGTGAAAACACAGCGATGTAGGGGAAGGTATGAGAGGTGCACGAAAACACAGCAATACAGAGGAAGGTATGGGAGGTGCGCGAAAACACAGTGATATAGGGGAAGACATGAGAGGTGCTCGAAAACAGGGCTATATAGTGGAAGCTATGGGATATGCGCGAAAACATGGCGATACAGGGAAAGGTATGAGAGGTGTCCGAAAACACAGCGATACAGGGGATGCTATGGGACGTGCGCGAAAACACAGTGATATAGTGGAAGGTATGAGAGGTGTGCAAGAACATGGCTATATAGGGGAAATTATGAGAGGTCCGCGAAAACACCGCAATATATGAGAAGTTATGAGAGGTGAGTGAAAACACAGCGATATAGGGGAAAGTATGAGAGGTGCGCAAAAACACGGCGATACAGGGGAATGCATCAGAGGTGCGAGAAAACACAGCGATATAGGGGAAGTTATGAGAGAAGCAAAAACACAGCGATACAGGGGAGACATGAGAGGTGCACGAAAACAGGACAATATAGTGAGAGCTATGGGATGTGCATGAAAACAGGGCGATATAGAGGAAGGTATGAGAGCTGCGCGAAAACACAGCAATATAGGGGACTCCATGGGACGTGCGTGAATATATAGTGATATTGGGGAAGGTATGTGAGCTGCGCGAGAACACGGCGATATAGGGGAAAGTAGGAGAGGTGCGCGAAAACTTGGCGTTATAGGGGAATGCATCAGAAGTGTGAGAAAACACAGCGATGTAGGGGAAGACATGAGAGGTGCGCGAAAACAGGGCAATATAGTGGAAGCTATGGGACGTGCGCGAAAACACAGTGATATAGGGGATGGTATGAAAGATGTGCGAGAACACGGCGATATAGGCGAAATTATGAGAGGTGCGCGAAAACACGGCGATACAGGGGAATATATCAGATGTGCGAGTAAACACAGCGATAAAGGGGAATTAATGAGAAGAGCGAAAACATAGCGATCTAGGTGAAGACATGAGAGGTGCGCATAAACAGGGCAATATAGTGGAAGCTATGGGATGTGCGCGACAACACGGAGATACAGGGGAATGCATCAGAGGTGCGAGAAAACACAGCGATATAGGGGAAGGTATGAGAGGTCTGCTAGAACACGGCGATATGGGGAAATTATAAGAGGTGCACGAAAACACAGCGATATAGGGGACGGTATGAGACGAGCATGAATACACGGCGATATTGGGGAAGCCATGAGAGGTGCGTGAAAACACAGCGATATAGGGGAAATTATAGGAGGAGCGCGAAAACAGGGCGATATAGGGGAAGGTATGAGAGGTGCACGAAGACAGAGTGATATAGGGGATGCTATGGGAGGTGCGCGAAAACACAGTGATATAGGTGACGGTATGAGATGTGTATGAAAACACGGTGATATAGGGGAAGCTATGAGAGGTACGCGAAAACACGGTGATATAGGGGAAAGTATGCGAGGTGCGTGAAAACTTGGCGTTACATGGGAATGCATCAGAAGTGCGAGAAAACACAGCGATATAGGGGACGCTATAGGACGTGCGCAAAAACACAGTGATATAGGGGAAGGTATGAGAGGTCTGCGAGAAAACGGTGATATAGGGGAAAGTATAAGAGGTTTGCGAAAACATGGTGATACAGGGGAATGTTTCATAGGTGCGAGAAAACACAGCCATATTGGTGAAATAATGATAGGAGCGAAAACATGGCGATATAGGTGAAGACGTGCGAGGTGTACGAAAAAACGGCGATATATGGGAAGCTATGAGAGATGAGCAATAACACAGCGATAAAGGTGAAGCTATGAGACGTGCGCGAAAAGACAGCGATATATGGGAAGGTATGAGAGGTGTGCGAAAACAGCGATGTAGGCGAAGCTATGGGAGGTGCGTGAAAACACAGGGATATAGGGAACGGTATGAGACGTGCATGAATACATGGCGATATTGAGGAAGCCATGAGAGATGCGTGAAAACACAGCGATATAGGGGAAAGTATAGGAGGTGCCCGAAAACAGGGCGATATAGGGGAAGGTGTGAGAGGTGCACGAAGGCACAGCGATATAGTGGCTGCTATGGGAGGTGCGCGAAAACACAGTGATATAGGAGACGGTATGAGATGTGTATGAAAACATGGTGATATAGGGGAAGCTATGAGAGGTACGCGAAAACACGGCGATATAGGGGAAAGTATGAGAGGTACGCGAAAACTTGGCGTTACATGGGAATGCATCAGAAGTGCGAGAAAACACAGTGATGTAGGGGAAGACATGAGACATGAGAGTTCCACGAAAACAGGGCAATATAGTGGAAGCTATGGGATGTGCGCGAAAACAGGGTGATATAGGGGAAGGTATGAGAGGTGCACAAAAACACAGCGATATGGGGAAGTTATGAGAGGTGCGCAAAAATGCAGCAATGTAGGAGAAGTTATGAGAGGTGTGTGAAAACACAGTGATATAGGGGAAGGAATGGGAGGTGCGTGAAAACGGCGATATAGGGGAGGGTATGAGAGGTGCACGAACGCATAGCGATATAGGGGATGCTATGGGAGGTGCGTGAATACACAGCGATATAGGGGACGTTATGAGATGTGCATAAAAACACGGCGATATAGGGGAAGTTATGAGAGGTGCGCAAAAATACAGCAATGTAGGAGAAGTTATGAGAGGTGCGTGAAAACACAGCAATATAGGGAGAGGTATGAGAGGTGCACGAAAACGCAGTGATATAGGGGAAGGTATGTGAGGTGCGTGAAAACGGTGATATAGGGGAAGGTATGAGAGGTGTGCGAAGGCACAGCAATATAGGGGATGCTATGGGAGGTGCGCGAAAACAGGGCGATATAGGGGGAGGTATGAGAGGTGCGCGAAACCACAGCGATATAGGGGACGCTATTGGACGTGCGCGAAAACACAGTGATATAGGGGAAGATATGAGAGGTGTGCGAGAACACAGCGATACAAGGGAATGTATCAGAGGTGCGAGAACACAGAGCTATATAGGGGAAGTAATGAGAGGAGCGGAAACACAGCGATATAGGTGAAGACATGAGAATTGCGTGAAAACATGGCAATATAGGGGAAGCTATGGGAGGTGAGCAATAACACAGCGATAAAGGTGAAGCTATGAGATGTGCGTGAAAAGACAGCAATATAGGGGAAGCTATGAGAGGTGTGCGAAAACACAGCGATGTAGGCGAAGCCATGGGAGGTGCGCGAAAACAGGGCGATATTGGGGAAGGTATGAGAGGTGCACGAAGAAACAGCGATATAGGGAATTCTATGGGAGGAGCGTGAATACACAGCGATATAGGGGACATTATGAGATGTGCATGAAAACACGGCGATATTGGGGAAGCCATGAGAGGTGTGTGAAAAGACACCGATATAGGGGAAGGTATGGGAAGTGTGCGAAAACAGGGCGATATAGGGGAAGATATGAGAGTTCAGCGACAGCACAGCGATATAGGGGATGCTATGAGAGGTGCGCAAGGCACAGTGATATAGGGGATGCTATGGGGGGTGCGCGAAGACCCAGCGATATAGGGGATGTTAAGAGACGTGCATGAAAACATGGCGAAATTGGGGAAGCCACGAGAGGTGCACAAAAATACAGCGATCTGGGGGAAGTTATGAGAGGTGCGTGAAAACACAGCGATATTGGGGGAGGTATGAGAGGTGCACGAAAACAGGGCGATATAGGGGAAGGTATGAGAGGTGCGCGAAGGCACAGCAATATAGGCAATGCTATGGGAGGTGCGCGAAAATACAGTGATATAGGGAAAGGTATGAGAGGTGTGTGAAAACACAGTGATATAGGGGACGGTATGAGAGGTGTGTGCAAACACAGCAATATAGCGGACGGTACGAGATGTGCATGAATCTGCATGATAGTCGGGAAACCATGAGAGTTGTGCAAAAACACAGCGATACACGGGAAGTTATGAGAGGTGCGCGAAAACAGGGCGATATACGGAAAGGTATGAGAGGCACAGCGATATAGGGGATGCTATGGAGGTGCGCGAAAACACAGTGATATCGGGGACGGTATGACATGTGTATGAAAACACTGCGATATATGGGAAGCTATGAGAGGTGCACGAAAACACAGCGATATAGGGGACTCTATTGGACGTGCGCGAAAACACAGTGATATAGGGGAAGGTAAGAGAGATGTGCGAGAACACGGCGATATAGGGGAAATTAAGAGAGAGGCGCGAAAACACGGCGATACGGGAGAATGTATCAGACCTGCGAAAAAACACAGTGATATAGGGGAAGTAATGAGAGGAGCAAAAACATAGCGATCTCGGTGAAGATATGAGAGGTGCGCGAAAACACGGCGATATGGGGGAAGCTATGAGAGGTGAGCAAAAACGTGGCGATACAGGGGAAGCTATGAGAGGTTAGCAATAACACAGCGATAAAGGTGAATCTATGGGATGTGCGCGAAAAGGCAGCAATATAGGGGAAGATATGAGAGGTGCGCAATGCACAGCGATATAGGGGATGCTATGGGAGGTGCGTGAATACACAGCGATATAGGGGACATGATGAGATGTGCATGAAAATGCAGCGATATTAGGGAAGGTATGAGAGGTGCACAAAAACACAGCGATATAGGGGACGGTATGAGATGTGCATGAATACACGGCGATAGATGGGAAACAATGAGAGGTGTTCAAAAACACAGCGATATTAGAGAAGGTATGAGAGGAGCGCGAAAACAGGGCGATATAGGGGAAGTTATGAGAGATGCGTGAAAACCCAGGGATATAGGGGACATTATGAGATGTGCATGAAAACACGGCGATATAGGGGAAGGTATGAGAGGTGCGCGAAGGCAGAGCGATATAGGGAATGTTATGGGATGTGCACGAATACACAGCGAAATAGGGGACGTTATGAGCTGTGCATGAAAACAGAGCGATATAGGGGAAGGTATGAGAGGTGCACGAAAACGTAGCGATGTAGGGGAAGGTATGAGAGGTGCACGAAAACGCAGCGATAAAAGGGAAGGTATAGGAGGTGCGCAAAAACAGGGCGATATTGGGAAAGGTATGAGAGGTGCACGAAAACGCAGTGATATAAGGGAAGGTATAGGAGGTGCGCGAAAACAGGGCAATATAGGGGAAGGTATGAGAGGTGCACGAACACGCAGCGATATAAGGGAAGGTATAGGAGGTGCACGAAAACAGGGCGATATAGGGGAAGGTATGAGAGGTCCACGAAGTCACAGCAATATAGGGGATGCTATGGGAGGTGCGTGAAAACACAGTAATATAGGGGGCGGTATGAGATGTGTATAAAAACACGGCGATATAGGGGGAGGTATCAGATGTGCGAGAAAACACAGCGATATAGGGGAAGTATTGAGAGGAGCGAAAACATAGCAATCTAGGTGAAGACATGAGAGGTGCGCGAAAACACGGCGATACAGGGGAAGCTATGAGAGGTGAGTAATAACACAGCAATAAAGGTGAATCTATGGAATGTGCGCGAAAAGACAGCGATATAGGGGAAGCTATGAGAGGTGCGCAAGGCACAGCGATATAGGGGATGCTATGGGAGGTGCATGAATACACAACGATATAGGGAACGTGATGAGATGTGCATGAAAACGCAGCAATATTAGGGAATTTATGAGAGGTGCACAAACACACAGCGAAAAAGGAAAAGTTATGAGAGGTGTGCGAAAACACAGCGATATAGGGGAAGGTATGAAAGGTGCATGAAAACACAGCGATATAGGGGAAGGTATGGGAGGTGCACGAATACACAGCGATACAGGGGACATTATGAGATGTGCATAAAAACATGGTGATAGAGGGGAAGTTATGAGAGGTGCGCAATAATACAGCAATATAGCAGAAGTTATTAGAGGTGCGTGAAAACACAGCGATATAGGGGGAGGTATGAGAGGTACACGAAAACACAGCGACATAGGGGAAGGTATGGGAGGTGCTCGAAAGCAGGGTGATATAGGGGAAGTTACGAGAGGTGCGTGAAAACCCAGCGATATAGGGGAGGTTATGAGATGTGCATGAAAACAGGACGATATAGGGGGAGGTATGAGAGGTGCATGAAGGCACATTCGATATAGGGGATGCTATGGTAGGTGCGCAATAACACAGCGATATAGGAGACGGGATGAGATGTGCATAAAAACGTGGCGATATAGGGGGAGGTATGAGAGGTGCGCGTAAACACGGCGATATAGGGGAAAGTATGAGAGGTGCGCGAATACTTGGCATTACAGGGGAATGCATCAGAGGTGCCAGAAAACACAGCGATGTAGTGGAATACATGAGAGGTGCGCGAAAACAGGGCAGTATAGTGGAAGCTATGAGAGGTGCTCGAAAGCAGGGTGATATAGGGGACGCAATGGGATGTTCACGAAAACACAGTGATATAGGGGAATTTATGAGAGGTGTGTGAAAACACGGCGATGCGGGAGAATGTATCAGATGTGCAAGAAAACACAGCGATATAGGGGAAGTATTTAGAGGAGCGAAAACATAGCGATCTAGGTGAAGACATGAGAGGTGCGCAAAGACACGGAGATATGGGGGAAGCTATGAGAGGTGAGCAAATACAGGGCGATACAGGGGAAGCTATGAGAGGTGAGCAATAACACAGCGAGAAAGGTGAATCTATGGGATGTGCGCAAATAGACAGCGATATAGGGGAAGCTATGAGAGGTGCGCAAGGCACAGCGATACAGGGGATGCTATGGGAGGTGCGTGAATAGACAGCGATATAGGGGACGTGATAAGAGGTGCACGAAAACACGGCGATATTAGGGAAGTTATGAGAGGTGCACAAAAACACAGCGATATAGGGGAAGTTATGAGAGGTGCTCGAAAGCAGGGTGATATAGGGGAAGTTATGAGAGGAACGTGAAAACCCAGCGATATAGGGGACGTTATGAGATGTGCATGAAAACACGGCGATATAGGGGAAGGTATGAGAGGTGCGCGAAGGCACAGAGATATAGGGGATGTTATGGGAGGTGCACGAATACACAGCGAAATAGGGGACGTTATGAGATGTGCATGAAAACACAGCGTTATAGGGGAAGGTATGAGAGGTGCACGAAACGCAGCGAGATAAGGGAAGGTATAGGAGGTGCGCGAAAACAGGGCGATATAGGGGAAACTATGAGATGTGCGCGAAAACTTGGCGTTACAGGGGAAAGAATCAGAGGTGCCAAAAAACACAGCGATGTAGTGGAATACATGAGAGGTGCGCGAAAATAGGGCGATATAGGGGAAGGTATGAGAGGTGCGCGAAAACACAGTGATATAGGGGACGCAATGGGACGTGTGCGAAAACACCGTGATATAGGGAAAGGTATGAGAGGTGTGCGAGAACACGGCGATATAGGGGAAATTATGAGAGGTGTGCGAAAACACGGCGATACGGGAGAATGCATCAGATGTGCGAGAAAACAGCGATATAGGGGAAGTATTGAGACGAACGAAAACACAGCGATCTAGGTGAAGACATGAGAAGGGCGCGAAAACACGGCGATATAGGGGAAGCTATGAGAGGTGAGCAAAAACACGGCGATACAGGGAAGCTATGAGAGGTGAGCAATAACACAGCGATAAAGGTGAATCTATGGGATGTGCGCGAAAAGACAGCAATATAGGGGAAGCTATGAGAGGTGCGCAAGGCACAGCGATTTAGGAGATGCTATGGGAGGTGCGTGAATACACAGCGATATTGGGGACGTGATGAGATGTGCATGAAAACTCAGCGATATTAGGGAAGTTATGAGAGGTGCATAAAAACACAGCGATATTGGAGAAGTTATGAGAAGTGTGCGAAAACACAGCAATATAGGGGAAGGTATGAAAGGTGCACGAAAACACAGCGATATAGGGGAAGGAATGGGAGGTGCACGAATACACAGCGATATAGGGGACGTTATGAGATGTGCATGAAAATGAAACGATATTAGTGAAGGTATGAGAGGAGCACGAAAACACAGCGATATAGGGGAAGGTATGAGAGGTGAGCAATAACACAGCGATAAAGGTGAATCTATGGGATGTGTGCGAAAAGACATCGATATAGGGGAAGGCATGAGAGGTGTGCGAAAACACAGCGATATAGGGGACAGTATGAGATGTGCATGAATATACGGCGATAGTCGAGAATCCATGAGAGGTGTGCGAAAACACAGCGATGTAGGGGAAGTTATGAGAGGTGCGCAAAAACAGGGAGATATAGGGGAAGCTATGAGAGGTGCGCAAGGCACAGCGATATAGGGGAAGCTATGAGAGGTGCGCTAATGCACAGCAATATAAGGGATGCTATGGGAGGTGCGCGAATACACAGCGATATAGGGGACGTTATGAGATGTGCATGAAAACACGGCGATCTTGGGGAAGGTATGAGAGGTGCACGAAGGCACAGCGATATAGGGGATGTTATGGGAGGTGCGCGAAAATACAGTGATATAGGGGACGGTATGAGATGTATATGAAAACACGGCGATATATGGGAAGCTATGAGAGGTGCGTGAAAACACGGCGATATAGGGGAAAGTATGAGAGGTGCGCGAAAACTTGGCATTACAGGCGAATGCATCAGAGGTGCGAGAAAACACAGCGATGTAGGGGAAGACATGAGAGGTGTGCAAAAACAGGGCAATATAGTGGAAGCTATGGGATGTGCGCAAAAACAGGGCGATGTAGGGGAAGGTATGAGAGGTGCGCGAAAGCACAGCGATATAGGGGACGCTATGGGACGTGCGTGAAAACACAGTGATATAGGGGAAGGTATGAGAGATGTGCGAGAACGATGCGAGATAGGGGAAATTATGAGAGGTGCGCAAAAACACGACGATACGGGAGAATGTATCAGATGTGCCAGTAAACACAGCGATATAGGGGAAGTAATGAGAGGAGTGAAAACATAGCGATCTCGGTGAAGACATGAGAGTTGCACGAAAAAACGGCGATATAGGGGAAGCTATGAGAGGTGCGTGAAAACACAGCGATGTAGGAGAAGCTATGAGCGGTGCGTGAAAACACAGCGATATAGGGGACGTGATGAGATGTGCATGAAAACGCAGCGATATTATGGAAGGTATGAGAGGTGTACAAAAACACAGTGATACAGGAGAAGTTATGAGAGGTGTGCGAAAACACAGCGATATACAGGGGAATGAATTGGAGGTGCTCAAATACACAGCAATATAGGGGACGTTAAGAGATGTGCATAAAAACACGGCGATATAGGGGAACTTATGAGAGGTGCACAAAAACACAGCGATATAGGGGAAGTTATGAGAGGTGCGTGAAAACACAGTGATATAGGGGAGGGTATGAGAGGAGCACGAAAACAGGGCGATATAGGGGAAGTTATGAGAGGTGCGCGAAAACACAGCGATATACGGGATGCTATGGGAGGTGCGCGAATACACAGCGAGATAGGGGACGTTATGAGATGTGCATGAAAACACGGCGATATAGGGGAAGGCATGAGAGGTGCGCAAAAATACGGCAATATAGGAGAAGTAATGAGAGGTACGTGAAAACACAGCATTATAGGGGAAGGTATGAGAGGTGCACGAAAACACAGTGATATAGGGGAAGGTATGTGAGGTGCGTGAAGGCACAGCGATATAGGGAATGTTATGGGAGGTGCACGAAAACACAGCGAAATTGGGGACGTTATGAGATGTGCATGAAAACACAGCGATACAAGGGAAGGTATAGGAGGTGCACGAAAACTGGGCGATATAGGGGAAGGTATGAGAGGTGCACGAAGGCACAGCAATATAGGGGATGCTATGGGAGGTGCGCGAAAACACAGTAATATAGGGGACGGTATGAGATGTGCATAAAAACACGGCGATATAGCTGGAGGTATGAGAGGTGCGCGAAAACATGGCGTTACAGGGGAATGCATCAGAGGTGCCAGAAAACACAGCGATGTAGTGGAATACATGAGAGGTGCGCGAAAACAGGGCAATATAGTGGAAGCTATGGGATGTGCACGAAAACAGGACGATATAGGGGAAGGTATGAGAGGTGTGCGAGAATTCGGCGATATAGGGGAGATTATGAGAGGTGTGCGAAAACACGGCGATACGGGAGAATGTATCAGATGTGCGAGAAAACACAGCGATATAGGGGAAGTATTGAGAGGAACGAAAACATAGCGATCTAGGTGAAGACATGAGAGGTGCGCAAAAACACGGCGATATAGGGGAAGCTATGAGAGATGCGCAAGGCACAGCGATATAGGGGATTCTATGGGATGTGCGTGAATACACAGCGATATAAGGGACGTGATGAGATGTGCATGAAAACGCAACGGTATTAGCTAAGGTATGAGAGGTGCACAAAAACACAGCGATATAGGGGAAGGTATGGGAGGTGCACGAATACACAGCGATATAGGGGACGTTATGAGATGTGCATAAAATCACGGCGATATAGGGGAAGTTATGAGAGGTGCGCAAAAATACAGAAATATAGGAGAAGTTATGAGAGGTGCGTGAAAACACAACGATATAGGGGGAGCTATGAGAGGTACACGAAAGCGCAGCGATATAAGGGAAGGTATAGGAGGTGCGTGAAAACAGGGCAATATAGGGTAAGTTATGAGAGGTGCGCAAAAACACTGCGATATAGGGGAATGTATGCGAGGTGCGCGAAAACTTGGCATTACAGGGGAATGCAACAGTGGTGCCAGAAAACACAGCAATGTAGTGGAATACATGAGAGGTGCGCGAAAACAGGGCAATATAGTGGAAGCTATGGGATGTGCACGAAAACAGGGCGATATAGCGGAAGGTATGAGAGGTGTGCGAAAACACAGCGATATAGGGGACGCAATGGGACGTTCGCGAAAACACAGTGATATAGGGGAAGGTATGAGAGGTGTGCGAGAACACGGCGATATAGAGGAAATTATGAGAGGTGTGCAAAAACACGGTGATACGGGAGAATGTATCAGATGTGCGAGAAAACACAGCAATATAGGGGAAGTATTGAGAGGAGCGAAAACATAGCGATCTAGGTGAAGACATGAGAGGTGCACAAAAACAGGGCGATATGGGGGAAGCTATGAGAGGTGAGCAAAAACACGGCGATACAGGGGAAGATATGAGAGGTGAGCAATAACACAGCGATAAAGGTGAATCTATGGGATGTGCGCGAAAAGACAGCGATATAGGGGAAGCTATGAGAGGTGCGCAAGGCACAGCGATACAGGGGATGCTATGGGAGGTGCGTGAATACACAGCGCTATCGGGGACGTGATGAGATGTGCATGAAAACGCAGCGATTTTAGGGAAGTTATGAGAGGTGCACAAAAACACAGCGATATAGGGGAATTTATGAGAGGTGTGTGAAAACACAGCGATATAGGGAAGGTATGAGAGGTGCACGAAAACACGGCGATATAGGGGAAGGTATCGGAGTTGGGCGAAAACAGGGCGATATAGGGGAAGTTATGAGAGGTGCGTGAAAACCCAGCGATATAGGGGACATTATGAGATGTGCATAAAAACACGACGATATAGGGGAAGTTATGAGAGCTGCGCAAAAATACAGCAATATAGGGGAAGTTATGAGAGGTGCGCAAAAAAACAGCAATATATGAGAAGCTATGAGAGGTGCGTGAAAACACAGCGATATAGTGGAAGGTATGGGAGGTGCTCGAAAGCAGGGCGATATAGGGGAAGTTATGAGAGGTGCGTAAAAACCCAGAGATATTGGGGATGTTATGAGATGTGCATGAAAACACAGCGATATAGTGGAAGGTATGAGAGGTGCATGAAAACGCAGCGATATAAGGGAAGGTATAGGAGGTGCGTGAAAACAGGGCGATATAGGGGAAAGTATGAGAGGTGCACGAAGGCACAGCGATATAGGGGAAGCTATGGGAGGTGCGTGAAAACACAGCGATATAGGACACGGTATGAGATGTGCATAAAAACATACCGATATACGGGGAGGTATGAGAGGTGCGCGAAAACAAGGCAATATAGTGGAAGGTATGAGAGGTGCGCGAATACACAGCGATATAGGGTACGCTAAGGGACGTGCGCGAAAACACAGTAATATAGGGGAAGGTATGAGAGGTACACGAAAACACAGCGATAAGGGGAAGGTATGGGAGGTGCTCGCAAATAAGGCGATATAGAGGAAGGTATGAGAGGTGTGCGAAGGCACAGCAATATAGGGTATGCTATGGGAGGTGTGCGAAAACACAGTTATATAGGGGAAGACATGAGAGGTGCGCGAAAACAGGGCAGTATAGTGGAAGCTAGGCGATGTGCGTGATAACAGGGCGATATTGGGGAAGTTATGAGAGGTGCGCGAAAACACAGTGATGTAGGGGAAGCTATGGGACATGCGCAAAAAAACAGTGATATAGGGGAAGGTATGAGAGGTGTGCGAGAACACGGCGATATAGGGGAAATTGTAAGAGGTGCGCGAAAACATGGCAATACAGGAGAATGTATCAGAGGTGCGAGAAAACACAGCGATATAGGGGAAGTAATCATAGGAGCAAAAACATAGCGATATAGGTGAAGACATGCGAGGTGCGTGAAAACACGACGATATAGGGTAAGCTATGAGAGGTGAGCAGTAACACAGCGATCAAGGTGAAGCTATGGGATGTGCGCGAAAACAGCGATGTAGGCGAAGCTATGGGAGGTGCGCGAAAACACAGCAATATAGGGGACGGTATGAGATGTGCATAAATACACGGCGATATTGGGGAAGCCATGAGAGGTGAGCAAAAAGACGGCGATACAGGGTAAGCTATGAGAGGTGAGCAAAAACACAGCGATATAGGAGAAGTTAAGAGAGGTGCGTGAAAACACAGCAATATAGGGGAAGGTATGAGAGGAGCACGAAAACACAGCGATATCGGGGAAGGTATGGGAGGTGCACGAAAACAGGGCGATATAGGGGAATCTATGAGAGGTGAGCAAAAACACGGTGATACAGGGGAAGCTATGAGAGGTGAGCAATAACACAGCGATATAGGGGACGTGATGAGATGTGCATGAAAATGCAGCGATATTAGGGAAGGTATGAGAGGTGCAAAAAAAACACAGTGATATAGGAGAAGTTATGAGAGGTGTGTGAAAACACAGCGATATAGGGGAAGGTATGAGAGGTGCACGAAAACAGCGATATAGGTGAAGGAATGGGAGGTGCGCGAAAACAGGGTGATATAGGAGAAGGTATGAGAGGTGTGCAAGGCACAGCGATATAGGGGGAGGTATGAGAGGTGCACAAAAACACAGCGATATAGGGGAAGGTATGTAAGGTGCTCGAAAACAGAGTGATATCGATGAAGTTAATGGAGGTATGCGAAGGCACAGCAATATAGGGCATGCTATGGAAGCTGCGCGAAAACACAGTGATATAGGGGAAGACAGGAGAGGTGCGCGAAAACACGGTGATATAGGGGAAGCTATGAGAGGTGAGCAAAAACACGGCAATGCAGGGGAAGCTATGAGAGGAGAGCAAGGCACAGCGATATAGGGGATGATATGGGAGGTGCGTGAATACACAGCGATATAGGGGACGTGATGAGATGTGCATGAAAACGCAGCGATATTAGGGAAGGTATGAGAGGAGCACGAAAACACAGCGATATAGGTGAAGGAATGGGAGGTGCACAAATACACAGCGATATAGGGGAAGTTATGAGAGGTGCGCAAAAATACAGCAATATAGAAGTTATGAGAGGTGCGTGAAAACACAACGATATTGGGGAGGTATGAGAGGTACACGAAAACACAGCGATATAAGGAAAGGTATAGGAGGTGCGCGAAAACAGGGCGATATAGGGGAAGGTATGAGAGGTGCACGAAAACGCAGCGATATAAGGGAATGTATAGGAGGTGCGCGAAAACAGGGCGATATAGGTGAAGGAATGGGAGATGCGTGAAAACAGGGCGTATAGGGGAAGGTATGAGAGGTGCGCGAAGACACAGCGATATAGGGGATGCTATGGGAGGTGCACGAATACACAGCGATATAGGGGACGTTATGAGATGTGCATAACAACACGGCGATATAGGGAAGTAATGAGAGGTGCTAAAAAACACGGCGATACAGGGGAAGCTATGAGAGGTGAGCAAGGCACAGCGATATAGGGGATGATATGGGAGGTGCGTGAATACACAGCGATATAGGGGACGTGATGAGATGTGCATGAAAACGCAGCGATATTAGGGAAGGTATGAGAGGTGCACAAAAACACAGCGATATAGGAGAAGTTATGAGAGGTTCATGAAAACACAGCGATATAGGGGAAGGAATGGGAGATGCACGAAAACAGGGCGATATAGGTGAAGGAATGGGAGATGCGTGAAAACAGGGCGTATAGGGGAAGGTATGAGAGGTGCCCGAAGGCACAGCGATATAGGGGATAATATGGAAGGTGCGTGAATGCACAGCGATATACGGGACGGTATGAGATGTGCATGAATACACGGCAATAGACGGGAAACCATGAGAGGTGTGCGAAAACACAGCGATATAGGGGAAGTTATGAGAGGTGCGTGAAAACCCAGCAATATAGGGGACGTTATGAGATGTGCATGAAAACACGGCGATATAGGGGAAGGTATGAGAGGTGTACAAATGCACAGTGATATAGGAGAAGTTATGAGAGGTGTGCGAAAACACAGCGATATAGGGGAAGGTATGAAAGGTGCACGACTACACAGAGATAAACACGGGAAGGAATGGGAGGTGCTCGAATACACAGCGATATAGGGAACGTTATGAGATGTGCATAAAAACACGGCGATATAGGGGAAGTTATGAGAGGTGCGCAAAAATACAGCAATATAGGAGAAGTTATGAGAGGTGTGTGAAAACACAGCGATATAGGGGGAGGTATGAGAGGTACACGAAAACACAGCGATTTAGGGGAAGGTACGGGAGGTGCTCGAAAGCAGGGCGATATAGGATAAGTTATGAGAGGTGTGTGAAAACACAGCGATATAGGGGGAGGTATGAGAGGTACATGAAAACACAGCGATATAGGGGAAGGTATCGGAGGTGCTCGAAAGTAGGACGATATAGGGTAAGTTATGAGAGGTGCGTGAAAACCCAGCGATATAGGGGACGTTATGAGATGTGCATCAAAACACGGCGATATAGGGGAAGGTATGAGAGGTGCGCGAAGGCACAGCGATATAGGGGATGTTATGAGCTGTGCATGAAAACACGGCGATATTGGGGAAGCCATGAGTGGTGCGCAAAAATACGGCGATATAGGAGAAATTATGAGAGGTGCGTGAAAACACAGTGATATAGGGGAAGGTATGAGAGGTGCATGAAAACACAGCGATATAGGAAAAGGTATGGAAGGTGCGTGAAAACAGGGCGATATAGGGGAAGGTATGAGAGGTGCGCGAAGACACAGCAATATAAGGGATGCTATGGGAGGTGCGCGAATACGCAGCGATATAGGGGAAGTTATGAGAGGTGCGTGAAAACACAGCGATATAAGGGAAGGTAGGAGAGGTGCACGAAAACACAGCGATATTGGGGAATGTATGGGAGGTGCGCGAAAACAGGGCGATATAGGGGAAGTTATGAGAGTTGCGCGAAGGCACAGCAATACAGGGGATGCTATGAGGGGTGCGCGAAAACACCGTGATATAGGGGAAGACATGAGAGGTGCGCAAAAACAGGGCAATATAGTGGAACCTATGGGATGTGCGCGAAACCACGGCGATACAGGGGAATGTATCAGAGGTGCGAGAAAACACAGCGATATAGGGGACGCTATGAGACATGCGCAAAAAAACAGTGATATAGGGGAAGGTATGAGAGGTGTGTGAGAACACGGCGATATAGGGGAAATTGTAAGTGGTGCGCGAAAACATGGCAATACAGGAGAATGTATCAGAGGTGCGAGAAAACACAGCGATATAGGGGAAGTAATGATAGGAGCGAAAACATAGCGATATAAGTTAAGACATGTGAGGTGCGCGAAAACACGGCGATATAGGGTAAGCTATGAGAGGTGAGCAATAACACAGCGATCAATGTGAAGAAATGGGATGTGCGCGAAAACAGCGATGTAGGCGAAGCTATGGGAGTTGCGCGAAAACACAGCGATTTACGGGACAATATGAGATGTGCATGAATACACGGCGATATTGGGGAAGCCATGAGAGGTGCCTGAAAACACAGCGATATAGGGGAAGGTATAAAAGGTGTGCAAAATCACAGCGATATAGGAGAAGTTAAGAGAGGTGCGTGAAAACACAGCGATAGAGGGGAAGGTATGAGAGGTGCGCGAAAACACAGTGATATAGGGGACGGTATGAGATGTGCATGAATACACGGCGATATCAGGGAAGCCATCAGAGGTGCGAGAAAACACAGCGATATAGGGGACGTTATGAGATGTGCATAAAAACACGGCGATATAGGGGAAGGTATGAGAGGTGTGCAAAAACACAGCGATATAGGAGAAGTTAAGAGAGGTGCGTGAAAACACAGCGACTTAGGGGAAGGTATGAGAGGAGTACGAAAACACAGCGATATCGGGAAAGTATGGGAGGTGGGCGAAAACAGGGCGATATAGGGGAAGCTATGAGAGGTGAGCAAAAAACACGGCGATACAGGGGAAGCTATGGGAGGTGCATGAATACACAGCGATATAGGGGAAGGTATGAGAGGTGCGCGAAAACACATCGATATAGGGGAAGGCATGAGAGGTGCACGAAAACAGCAATATAGGTGAAGGAATGGGAGGTGCGCGAAAACAGGGCGATATAGATGAAGTTATGAGAGGTATGCGAAGGCACGGCAATATAGGGGATGCTACGGAATGTGCGCGAAAACACAGTGATATAGGGGAAGACAGGAGAGGTGCGCGAAAACACGGCGATATATGGGAATCTATGAGAGGTGAGCAAAAACACGGCGATACAGGGGAAGCTATGAGAGGTGAGCAATAACACAGCGATAAAGGTGTTATTCCCTGATATCGCCGTGAATCTATGCGATGTGCGCGAAAAGAGAGCGATATAGGGAAAGGTATGAGAGGTGCGCAAAAACAGGGCAATATAGTGGAACCTGTGGGATGTGCGCGAAACCACGGCGATACCGGGGAATGTATCAGAGGTGCGAGAAAACACAGCGATATAGGGGACGCTATGGGACATGTGCAAAAAAACAGTGATATAGGGGAAGGTATGAGAGGTGTGCGAGAACACGGCGATATAGGGGAAATTGTAAGAGGTGCGTGAAAACACTGCAATACGGCAGAATGTATCAGACGTGCGAGAAAACACAGCGATATAGGGGAAGTATTGAGAGGATCGAAAACAGCGATCTAGGTGAAGACATGAGAGGTGCGCGAAAACATGGTGATATAGGGGAAGCTATGAGAGGTGAGCAAAAACACGGCGACACAGGGGAAGCTATGAGAGGTGTGCAATAACACAGCGATAAAGGTGAATCTATGGGATGTGCGCGAAAAGACAGCGATATAGGGGAAGGTATGAGAGGTGCGTGAAGGCACAGCGATATAGGGGATGCTATGGGAGGTGCGCGAATACACAGCGATATAGGGGACGTTATGAGATGTGCAAAACAATACGGCGATACAGGGGAAGTTATGACAAGTGCGCAAATACACTGCGATGTAGGCGAAGGTATGAGAGGTGTGCGAAAACACAGCGATATAGGGGACGGTATGAGATGTGCATGAATACGCGGCAATAGTCGGGAAACCATGAGAGGTGTGCGAAAACACAGCGATATAGGGGAAGTTACGAGAGGTGCGCAAGGCACAGCGATATAGGAGAAGGTATGGAAGGTGCACGAAAACACAATGATATAGGGGAAGACATGAGAGGTGCGCGAAAACAAGGCAATATAGTGGAAGCTATGAGAGGTGAGCTAAAACCCGCCGATACAGGGGAAGGTATGAGAGGTGTGCGAAAACACAGCGATATAGGGGAAGTTATGAGATGTGCATGAAAACACGGCGATATAGGGGAAGGCATGAGAGGTGCACAAAGGCACAGCGATATAGGGGATGCTATGGGAGGTGCGCGAAAACAGTGATATAGGGGACGGTATGAGATGTTTATGAAAACACGGCGATATATGGGGAGCTATGAGAGGTGCGCGAAAACACGGCGATATAGGGGAAAGTATGCGACGTGTGCGAAAACTTGGCGTGACAGGGGAATGCATCAGAGGTGCGAGAAAACACAGCGATGTAGGGGAAGACACGAGAGGTGCGCAAAATCGTGGCAATATAGTGGAAGTTATGGGATGTGCGCTAAAACAGGGCGATGTAGGGGAAGGTATGAGAGGTGCGCGAATGCGCAGCGATATAGGGGATGCTATGGGAGGTGCGTGAATACACAGCGATATAGGGGAAGGTGTCAGAGGTGCGCGAAAGCACAGCGATATATGGGACAGTTTGAGATGTGCATGAATACACGGCGATAGACGGGAAACCATGAGAGGTGTGCGAAAAAACAGCGACAAAGGGGAAATTATGAGAGGTGCGTGAAAACCCAGCGATATACTGGACCTTATGAGATGTGCATGAAAAAAAGGCGATATAGGGGAAGGTATGAGAGGTGCGTGAAGGCACAGCGATATAGGGAATGTTATGGGAGGTGCACGAAAACACAGCTAAATAGGGGACGTTATGAGATGTGCATGAAAACACAGCGAAATAGGGGAAAGTATGAGAGGTGCATGAAAACACGGCGAGGGGAAGGTATGAGAGGTGCATGAAAACACGGCGATATAGGGGAAGGTATGAGAGGTGCATGAAAACAGCGAAATAGGGGAAGGTATGAGAGGTGCACGAAAACGCGGCGATACAAGGGAAGGTATAGGAGGTGCACGAAAACTGGGCGATATAGGGGAAGGTATGAGAGGTGCACGAAGGCACAGCGATATAGGGGATGCTATGGGAGGTGCGCGAATGCACAGCGATATAGGGGACGCTATGAGATGTGTATAACAATACGGCGATATAGGGGAAGTTATGACAGGTGCACAAAAACACTGCGATGTAGGCGAAGGTATGAGAGGTGTGCGAAAACTCAGCGATATAGGGGACGGTATGAGATGTGCATGAATACACGGCGATATAGGGGAAGGTATGAGAGGTGCACAAAGGCACAGCGATATAGGGGATGCTATGGGAGGTGCGCGAAAACACAGTGATATAGGGGACGGTATGAGATGTGTATGAAAACACGGCGATATATGGGGAGCTATGAGAGGTGCGCGAAAACACGGCGATATAGGGGAAAGTATGCGACGTGTGCGAAAACTTGCCGTGACAGGGGAATGCATCAGAGGTGCGAGAAAACACAGCGATGTAGGGGAAGACACGAGAGGTGCGCAAAAACGTGGCAATATAGTGGAAGTTATGGGATGTGCGCTAAAACAGGGCGATGTAGGGGAAGGTATGAGAGGTGCGCGAATGCGCAGCGATATAGGGGACAGTTTGAGATGTGCATGAATACACGGCGATAGACAGGAAACCATGAGAGGTGTGCGAAAAAACAGCGACAAAGGGGAAGTTATGAGAGGTGCGTGAAAACCCAGCGATATACTGGACCTTATGAGATGTGCATGAAAAAAAGGCGATATAGGGGAAGGTATGAGAGGTGCGTGAAGGCACAGCGATATAGGGAATGTTATGGGAGGTGCACGAAAACACAGCTAAATAGGGGACGTTATGAGATGTGCATGAAAACACAGCGAAATAGGGGAAAGTATGAGAGGTGCATGAAAACACTGCCATAGAGGGGAAGGTATGAGAGGTGCATGAAAACACGGCGATATAGGGGAAGGTATGAGAGGTGCATGAAAACACAGCGAAATAGGGGAAGGTATGAGAGGTGCACGAAAACGCAGCGATATAGGGGAAGGTATGAGAGGTGCACGAAGGCACAGCGATATACGGGATGCTAAGGGAGGTGCGCGAAAACACAGTAATATAGGGGACGGTATGAGATGTGCATAAAAACACGGCGATATAGGGGGAGGTATGAGAGGTGCGCGAAAACTTGGTGTTACAGGGGAATGCATCAGAGGTGCCAGAAAGCACAGCGATGTAGTGGAATACATGAGAGGTGCGCGAAAACAGGGCAATATAGTGGAAGCTATGGGATGTGCACGAAAACAGGACGATATTGGGGAAGGTATGAGAGGTGTGCGAAAACACGGCGATATAGGGGACGCAATGGGACGTGCGCAAAAACACAAAGATGTAGGGGAAGGTATGAAAGGTGTGCGAGAATTCGGCGATATGGGGAAATTATGAGAGGTGTGCGAAAACACGGCGATACCGGAGAATGTATCAGATGTGCGAGAAAACATAGCGCTATAGGGGAAGTATTGAGAGGAGCGAAAACATAGCGATCTAGGTGAAGACATGGGAGGTGCACGAAAACACAGCGATATAGGGGAAGCTATGAGAGGTGAGTAAAAGCACGGTGATACAGGGGAAGCTATGACAGGTGAGCAATTACACAGCAATAAAGGTGAATCTATGGGATGTGCGCGAAAATACAATGATATACGGGAAGCTATGAGAGGTGCGCAAGGCACAGCGATATAGGGGATACTATGGGATGTGCGTGAATACACAGCGATATAGGGGAACGTGATGAGCTGTGCATGAAAACGCAACAGTATTAGGGAAGGTATGAGAGGTGCACAAAAGCACAGCGATATACGAGAAGTTATGAGAGGTGTGCGATAACACAGCGATATAGGGGGAGGTATGGGAGGTGCACGAATACACAGCGATATAGGGGACGTTATGAGATGTGCATAAAATCACGGCGATATAGTGGAAGTTATGAGAGGTGCGCAAAAATACAGAAATATAGGAGAAGTTATGAGAGGTGCGTGAAAACACAACGATATAGGGGGAGGTATGAGAGGTACACGAAAACGCAGCGATATAAGGGAAGGTATAGTAGGTGCGCGAAAACAGGGCGATATAGGGGAAGGTATGAGAGGTGCATGAAGGCACAGCGATATAGGGGATGCTATGGGAGGTGCGTGAATATACATTGATATAGGGGATGTGATGAGATGTGCATGAAAACGCAGCGATATTAGGGAAGGTATGAGAGGTGCAAAAAAACACAGCAATATAGGAGAAGTTATGAGGTGTGTGAAAACACAGCAATATAGGGGAATGTATGAGAGGTGCACGAAAACAGCGATATAGGTGAAGGAATGGGAGGTGCGCGAAAACAGGACAATATAGGGGAAGGTATGAGAGGTGCGCGAAGGCTCAGCGATATAGGGGATGCTATGGGAGGTGCGCGAATACACAGCGATATAGGGGACGTTATGAGATGCGCATAACAATACGGCGATATAGGGGAAGTTATGAGAGGTGAGCAAAAACACGGCGATACAGGGGAAGTTATGAGAGGTGCGTGAAAACCCAGCAATATAGGGGACGTTATGAGATGTGCATGAAAACACGGCGATATAGGGGAAGGTATGAGAGGTGCACGAAAACGCATCGATATAAGGGAAGGTATAGGAAGTGCGCGAAAACTGGGCGATATAAGGGAAGGTATGAGAGGTGCACGAAGGCACAGCGATATAGGGGATGCTATGGGAGGAGCGCGAAAACACAGCGATATAGGGGACGTGATGAGATGTACATGAAAACTCAGCGATATTAGGGAAGGTATGAGAGGTGCACAAAAACACAGTGAGAGAGGAGAAGTTATGAGAGGTGTGTGAAAACACAGCGATATAAGGGAAGGTATGAAAGGTAAACGAAAACACAGCGATATAGGAGAAGTTATGAGAAGTGTGTGAAAACACAGAGATATAGGGGAAGGTATTACAGGTGCACGAAAACACAGCGATATAGGGGACGGTATGGGAGGTGTGCGAAAACAGGGCGACGTAGGGGAAGGTATGAGATGTGCGCGAAGGCACAGCAATATAAGGGATGCTATGGGAGGTGCGCGAATACACAGCGATATAGGGGACGTTATGAGATGTGCATGAAAACACGGCAATATAGGGGAAGATATAAGAACTGTGCAAAAATACGGCAATGTAGGAGAAGTTATGAGAGGTGCGTGAAGACATACCGATATAAGGGAAGGTATGAGAGGTGCACGAAAACACAACGATATTGGGGAATGTATGGGAGGTGCGCGAAAACAGGGCGATAAAGGGGAAGTTATGAGAGGTGCGCGAAGGCACAGCGATATAGGGGATGCTATGAGAGGTGCGCCAAAACACCGTGATATAGGGGAAGACATGAGAGGTGCGCAAAAAGAGGGCAATATAGTGGAACCTATGGGATGTGCGCGAAACCACGGCGATACAGGGGAATGTATCAGAGGTGCGAGAAAACACAGCGATATAGGGGACGCTATGAGACATGCGCAAAAAAACAGTGATATAGGGGAAGGTATGAGAGGTGTGTGAGAACACGGCGATATAGGGGAAATTGTAAGTGGTGCGCGAAAACATGGCAATACAGGAGAATGTATCAGAGGTGCGAGAAAACACAGCGATATAGGGGAAGTAATGATAGGAGCGAAAACATAGCGATATAAGTTAAGACATGTGAGGTGCGCGAAAACACGGCGATATAGGGTAAGCTATGAGAGGTGAGCAATAACACAGCGATCAATGTGAAGAAATGGGATGTGCGCGAAAACAGCGATGTAGGCGAAGCTATGGGAGTTGCGCGAAAACACAGCGATTTACGGGACAATATGAGATGTGCATGAATACACGGCGATATTGGGGAAGCCATGAGAGGTGCCTGAAAACACAGCGATATAGGGGAAGGTATAAAAGGTGTGCAAAATCACAGCGATATAGGAGAAGTTAAGAGAGGTGCGTGAAAACACAGCGATAGAGGGGAAGGTATGAGAGGTGTGCGAAAACACAGTGATATAGGGGACGGTATGAGATGTGCATGAATACACGGCGATATCAGGGAAGCCATCAGAGGTGCGAGAAAACACAGCGATATAGGGGACGTTATGAGATGTGCATAAAAACACGGCGATATAGGGGAAGGTATGAGAGGTGTGCAAAAACACAGCGATATAGGAGAAGTTAAGAGAGGTGCGTGAAAACACAGCGACTTAGGGGAAGGTATGAGAGGAGTACGAAAACACAGCGATATCGGGAAAGTATGGGAGGTGGGCGATATAGGGGAAGCTATGAGAGGTGAGCAAAAAACACGGCGATACAGGGGAAGCTATGGGAGGTGCATGAATACACAGCGATATAGGGGAAGGTATGAGAGGTGCGCGAAAACACATCGATATAGGGGAAGGCATGAGAGGTGCACGAAAACAGCAATATAGGTGAAGGAATGGGAGGTGCGCGAAAACAGGGCGATATAGATGAAGTTATGAGAGGTATGCGAAGGCACGGCAATATAGGGGATGCTACAGAATGTGCGCGAAAACACAGTGATATAGGGGAAGACAGGAGAGGTGCGCGAAAACACGGCGATATATGGGAATCTATGAGAGGTGAGCAAAAACACGGCGATACAGGGGAAGCTATGAGAGGTGAGCAATAACACAGCGATAAAGGTGTTATTCCCTGATATCGCCGTGAATCTATGCGATGTGCGCGAAAAGAGAGCGATATAGGGAAAGGTATGAGAGGTGCGCAAAAACAGGGCAATATAGTGGAACCTGTGGGATGTGCGCGAAACCACGGCGATACCGGGGAATGTATCAGAGGTGCGAGAAAACACAGCGATATAGGGGACGCTATGGGACATGTGCAAAAAAACAGTGATATAGGGGAAGGTATGAGAGGTGTGCGAGAACATGGCGATATAGGGGAAATTGTAAGAGGTGCGCGAAAACATGGCAATACAGGAGAATGTATCAGAGGTGCGAGAAAACAAAGCGATATAGGGGAAGTAATGATAGGAGCGAAAACATAGCGATATAGGTGAAGACATGCGAGGTGCACGAAAACACGACGATATAGGGTAAGCTATGAGAGGTGAGCAATAACACAGCGATCAAGGTGAAGCTATGGGCTGTGCGCGAAAACAGCGATGTAGGTGAAGCTAAGGGATGTGCGCGAAAGCACAGCGATGTAGGGGACGGTATGAGATGTGCATGAAAACACAGTGATATTGGGGAAGGTATGAGCGGTGTGCAAAAACACAGCAATATACGGGAATGCATGAGAGGTGCACGAAGGCACAGTAATATAAGGGAGGTGTATGGGAGTTGCGCAAATACCCAGCGATATAGGGGACGTTATGAGATGTGCATGAAAACACATCAATATAGGGGAAGGTATGAGATGTGCGCAAAAATACATCGATATAGGGGAAGGTATGAGAGGTGCGCGAAAACAGCGATGTAGGCGAAGCTATGGAAGGTGCGCGAAAGCATAGCGGTATAGGGGAAAGTATGAGATGTGCATGAATACACGGCGATAGTCGGGAAGCCATGAGAGGTTTGCGAAAACACAGCGATATAGGGGAAGGTCTGAGAGCTATGTGAAAACACAGTTATATAGGGGAAGGCATGAGAGGAGCGCGAAAACAGGGCGATATAGGGGAAGTTATGAGAGGTGCGTGAAAACCCAGCGACATTGGGGACGTTATGAGATGTACATGAAAACACGGTCATATCGGGGAAGGTATGAGAGGTGTGCAAAAACACAGCGGTATACGGGAATGCATGAGAAGTGCGCGAATACACAGCGATATAGGGGACGTTATGAGATGTGCGCAAAAATACATCAATATAGGGGAAGGTATGAGGGGAGCGCGAAAACAGGGCGATATAGGGGAAGTTATGAGAGGTGCGTGAAAACCTAGCAATATAGTGGACGTTATGAGATGTGCATGAAAACACGGCGATATAGGGGAAGGTATGAGAGGTGCGCGAAGGCACAGCAATATAGGGGATGCTATGGGAGTTGCGTGAATACACAGAGATATAGGGGATGTTATGAGCTGTGCATGAAAACACGGCGATATTGGGGAAGCCATGAGAGGTGTGCGAAAATACAGCGATATAGGCGATGCTATGGGAGGTGTGCGAAGACAGGGCAACATAGGGGAAGGTATGAGAGGTGCGCGAATTCATAGCGATATAGGGGATGCTATGGCAGGTGCGCGAATACACAACGATATATGGGACGTTAAGAGATGTGCATGAAAACACGGCGATATTGGGGAAGCCATGAGAGGTGCGCAAAAATACGGTGATATAGGAGAAATTATGAGATGTGCGTGAAAACACAGTGATATAGGGGGAGGTATGAGAGGTGCATGAAAACACAGCGATATAGGGAAAGGTATGGAAGGTGCGTGAAAACAGGGCGATATAGGGGAAGGTATGAGAGGTGCGCGACGACACAGCAATATAAGGGATGCTATGGGAGGTGTGCAAATACGCAGCGATATAGGGGACATTATGAGATGTGCATGAAAACACGGCAATATAGGGGAAGGTATAAGAGCTGCGCAAAAATACAGCGATATAGGAGAAGTTATGAGAGGTGCGTGAAAACACAGCGATATAAGGGAAGGTATGGTAGGTGCACGAAAACACGACGATATAGGGTAAGCTATGAGAGGTGAGCAATAACACAGCGATCAAGGTGAAGCTATGGGCTGTGCGCGAAAACAGCGATGTAGGTGAAGCTAAGGGATGTGCGCGAAAGCACAGCGATGTAGGGGACGGTATGAGATGTGCATGAAAACACAGTGATATTGGGGAAGGTATGAGCGGTGTGCAAAAACACAGCAATATACGGGAATGCATGAGAGGTGCACGAAGGCACAGTAATATAAGGGAGGTGTATGGGAGTTGCGCAAATACCCAGCGATATAGGGGACGTTATGAGATGTGCATGAAAACACATCAATATAGGGGAAGGTATGAGATGTGCGCAAAAATACATCGATATAGGGGAAGGTATGAGAGGTGCGCGAAAACAGCGATGTAGGCGAAGCTATGGAAGGTGCGCGAAAGCATAGCGGTATAGGGGAAAGTATGAGATGTGCATGAATACACGGCGATAGTCGGGAAGCCATGAGAGGTTTGCGAAAACACAGCGATATAGGGGAAGGTCTGAGAGCTATGTGAAAACACAGTTATATAGGGGAAGGCATGAGAGGAGCGCGAAAACAGGGCGATATAGGGGAAGTTATGAGAGGTGCGTGAAAACCCAGCGACATTGGGGACGTTATGAGATGTACATGAAAACACGGTCATATCGGGGAAGGTATGAGAGGTGTGCAAAAACACAGCGGTATACGGGAATGCATGAGAAGTGCGCGAATACACAGCGATATAGGGGACGTTATGAGATGTGCGCAAAAATACATCAATATAGGGGAAGGTATGAGGGGAGCGCGAAAACAGGGCGATATAGGGGAAGTTATGAGAGGTGCGTGAAAACCTAGCAATATAGTGGACGTTATGAGATGTGCATGAAAACACGGCGATATAGGGGAAGGTATGAGAGGTGCGCGAAGGCACAGCAATATAGGGGATGCTATGGGAGTTGCGTGAATACACAGAGATATAGGGGATGTTATGAGCTGTGCATGAAAACACGGCGATATTGGGGAAGCCATGAGAGGTGTGCGAAAATACAGCGATATAGGCGATGCTATGGGAGGTGTGCGAAGACAGGGCAACATAGGGGAAGGTATGAGAGGTGCGCGAATTCATAGCGATATAGGGGATGCTATGGCAGGTGCGCGAATACACAACGATATATGGGACGTTAAGAGATGTGCATGAAAACACGGCGATATTGGGGAAGCCATGAGAGGTGCGCAAAAATACGGTGATATAGGAGAAATTATGAGATGTGCGTGAAAACACAGTGATATAGGGGGAGGTATGAGAGGTGCATGAAAACACAGCGATATAGGGAAAGGTATGGAAGGTGCGTGAAAACAGGGCGATATAGGGGAAGGTATGAGAGGTGCGCGACGACACAGCAATATAAGGGATGCTATGGGAGGTGTGCAAATACGCAGCGATATAGGGGACATTATGAGATGTGCATGAAAACACGGCAATATAGGGGAAGGTATAAGAGCTGCGCAAAAATACAGCGATATAGGAGAAGTTATGAGAGGTGCGTGAAAACACAGCG